>NC_056737.1:1117837459-1117995589 GCF_019279795.1 Protopterus annectens | reverse complement strand
CTTTCCCTTTTACTCATAAAATACACAGCCATTCAAACACCTGTGGTTTCTCATTCATAAAATACACAGCCATTCACAAAACCATGTATTCCTCTTTCATCAAATACACAGCCAGTCACACACCCATGCATTCCTTACTCATAAAATACACAGCCATTCACACATTTGTGGTTTTTCATTCAGAAAATACACAACCATTCACAAAACCATGTAATCCTCTTTCATCAAATACACAGCCAGTCACACATCCATGTAGTCCTCATTCATCAAATACACAACCATTCACACAACCATGCATTCCTCATTCATCAAATACACAGCCATTCACACACCTGTGGTTTTCCATTCATAAAATACACAATTATTCACAAAACCATGCATTCCACTTTCATCAGATACACAGCCAGTCACACACCCATGCATTCCTCATTCATAATATACACAGCCAGTCATACTCACCTGCATTCCTCATTCACGTGGTTCTTCATTCATCAAATGCACAACCATTCACACAACCATGCATTCCTCATTCATCAAATACACAGCCAGTCGCACACCCATGCATTCCTCATTTTTCAAATACACAGCAAATCACACACCCATGTATTCCTCATTCATCAAATATACAGCCAGTCACACATCCATGCATGTCTCATTCATAAAATACACAGTCATTCACACACCTGTGGTGTCTCATTCATAAAATACACAACCATTCATAAAATCATGTATTCCGCTTTCATCAAATACACAGCCAGTCACACACCCATGCATTCCCCCTCCCCCCCAAAAGGAGAGATATCTATACCAAATGATTGCAGCCCCCCAAACATCTCCAGCGCCCAAGTGAGAACTGCTCTCTCCAAAGCAAAAAACACAGCATCCATGGGACCTGATGGTGTCCCCGGCTGTGTGCTCCATGAACTCAATGAGGAATTAAACCCACAGCTAGGACAGCTGTTTAATCATAGTCTTACCTCTGGATCGCACCCAGGGAGTGGCGACTGCAACTGTGGTACCACTTCACAAAGCGGTGCCTCCACCGACCCTGAAATTACTGCCCATTAGCTTGACAAGCCTTATCTGCAAAGCCATGGAGAGGATCATAATGGACCTCATAAATAAAGACATAGGGAATTTGCAGACTTTGGATCCAACCCAGTTTGGCTTTGTCAAAGGCAGGTCATGCCTTTTAAACTTGGTTGACTTTTTCGAAACAGTCACCAAAGCCATTGATGAGGGACAGGCAGTCCATACAGCCTACTCCTCGATCTGGCTAAGGCCTTCGATACAATACCACACTCGGGTATCATTGAAAAACTCATCAGCTTAAATGTCAACCTATACATCACAAGATGGGTTGCAAACTGGCTGAGTGACAGAACCCACAGGGTCAGAGTTGCTGGCGCCATGTCAGACTCAAAGCCTGTCACAAGTGGTGTCCCACAGGGCCCAGTCCTGGCCCACTCTTGTTTGGCATCTACTTTTCAGTACAAGCAAACACAGGAGGGTTATGGCTGACAAAGTTTGCAGATGACTGCAAACTGGGCCATAGTAGAAAACACATCTGACACAGATATCCTTCAGAAGGGTCTCACAGAAACGGATAACTGGTGCCAGAGCCACGCCTAAAGTTAAATGCCAAAAATGCATAGTCATACCCTTCGGAAAACAAGGTTACCCTAGCTACCAAATAGGTGGCAATCCACTGAGCACAGAAGAAGTTATCAGGGACCTGGGGACCCAGGTTGATAGTAGTCTGTCATTCGACACCCATGTAGCTAAAGTAGTTAGGAAGACCTTCTACATTGCCCACCTTATCATGAAGGGATTCTCATCTAGATCAAGGGAGGTCATAGTCTCCCTTTACTCATCACTCATCAGACCAATGATTGAGTACAATGCCCCATTCGAGATGTATCTGACCCGACACTTGCAGCAGCTGGAGAGGCCACAAAAGTTCCTGACCAAAAGGATAAAGGGTCTCAGAAATCTGTCCCATGCTGCCCGACTCAAAGAACTCCAGCTCTATTCAGTCGCCACCGCTTGCTCAGAGGTGACCTTTGCCTAACATACAAGGCCATGTCAAACCCAGATTTGATGAATATGCTTCACCTCAAAAAATCTAGATCCATCAGAGCCACAAGGGTGGGAGACTTAAACCTTGACACGGCTATTAATAGGACGTGCTGGAGGGATAGATTCATCACCCAAAGACTCCCTATGCTGTGGAACAAAATCCGGTACATGTGAGGCAGAGCACCTCGCTGGCCTTGTTCAAGAGAAATCTTGACCAATGGATGGGAGATCGCAGATATACCCTAGGGATTACCTCAGTGTCACTGCTCGACAGAGGCACAGCAAAATAATGGGTATAGTTCCCCATACTAAAGGGGTATGAAGCCACAAACGATGGGCTAGGCTTGTAAATGCCCTCGGGCAGATAGCCTAGTATGAACCTATGAACCTATGAACCTATTCCTCATTCAAAAAATACACAACCAGTCACACACCCATGCATTCCTTATTCATAAAATACACAGCCAGTCACACAGCCATGCATTCCTCATTTAATGAAATACAGAGACAGTCACATACTCATGCATTCCTCATTCATAAAATACACAACCATTCACAAAACCATGTATTCCTCTTTCATCAAATACACAGCCAGTCACACACCCATGCACTCCTCATTCATAAAATACACAGACATTCACACACCTGTGGTTTCTCATTCATAAAATACACAACCATTCACAAAACCATGCATTCCACTTTCATCAAATACACAGCCAGTCACACATCCATGTAGTCCTCATTCATCAAATACAAACCATTCACACAACCACCCATTCCTCATTCATAAAATAAACTGCCATTCACATACCCGTGGTTTCTCATTCATAAAATACACAGCCAGTCACACACCCATGTAGTCCTCATTCATCAAATACACAACCATTCACACAACCATGCATTCCTCATTCATCAAATACACAGCCAGTCACACACCCATGCATTCCTCATTCATCAAATACACAGCCATTCACACACCTGTGGTTTCTCATTCATAAAACACACAACCATTTACAAAACCATGTATTCCTCTTTCATCAAATACACAGCCAGTCACACTCCCATGCATTCCTCATTCATAAAATACACAGCCATTCACACACCTGTGTTTTTTCATTAATAAAATACACAACCATTCACAGAACCATTTATCCCTTTTTCATCAAATACACAGTCAGCCACACACCCATGCATTCCTCATTCATCAAATACACAGCCAATCACACACCCATGCATTCCTCATTTAATGAAATACAGACACAGTCACATTCCCATGCATTCCTCATTCATAAAATACACAGCCATTAACTCACCTGTGTTTTTTCATTCATAAAATACACAACGATTCACAGAACCATGCTTTCCACTTTCATCAGATACACAGCCAGTCACACACCCATGTAGTCCTCATTCATCAAATACACAACCATTCACACAACCATGCATTCCTCATTCATCAAATACACAGCCAGTCACACACCCATGCATTCCTCATTTAATGAAATACAGAGACAGTCACACACCCATGCATTCCTCATTCATAAAATACACAGCCAGTCACACACCTGTGGTTTCTCATTCATAAAATACACAACCATTCACAAAAGCATGTATTCCTCGTTCATCAAATACACAACCATTCACACAACCACGCATTCCTCATTCATCAAATACACAACCAGTCACACACCCATGCATTCCTCATTCATAAAATACACAGCCAGTCACACACCTGTGGCTTCTCATTCAAAAAATACACTACCATGTATTCCTTTTTCATCAATTACACAGTCAGTCACACACCCATGCATTCCTGATTCATAAAATACACAACTATTCACACACCTGTGGTTTCTCATTCATAAAATACACCACCAGTCACAACACCATGTATTCCTCTTTTAAGAAATAAATAGCCAGTCACACATGCAACAATGCATTCCTCATTCATCAAATACACAGCCAATCACACTCCCATGCATTCTTCATTCATAAAATAAACAGCCTTTCACACACCTGTGGTTTCTCATTCATAAAATACACAACCATTCACAAAACCATGTATTCCTCATTCATCAAATACACAGCCAGTCACACAGCCATGCATTCCTCATGCATCAAATTCACAGCCAATCATGCACACATGTATTCCTCATTTAATGAAATACAGAGACGGTCACATACCCATGCATTCCTCATTCATAAAATACACAGCCATTCACACACCTGTGGTTTCTCATTCATTCACACAGGTCTTTTCAGGCTTGTTGGCTGTTGGTGAAGCACCCTCCAAGAGGAAAAAACGCTGAGAGAAGAAGGGAGCCACTTTTGAGATTTTAAGTATTTTTTCTCTGTTTATTTGCTAAGTTTTTCTGCATAGCTGCCTAGCTTGAGCATTTTCTGGCTTGTTAAACTTGATTTCTGTATTAGTAGCTGTATTTAGAGCACAACCAAAAGCTGTTTGCTGAATTTCCTGTTTGCACTTAATTTTAAATCGTTTTTTCTTAAACTTGCATATTTTCTGTCCTTGACCTAGCACTCTTGTGTGGGGTCATTTACTGCACTGTTATAACTTGATATTACTTGTGAACCTCTGCTATCTCTGTAAAAACAAAACAAAAAAAAAAATCTTGCTTTTTTCCCACTTTTCTGAGAGTTAAAAAGTTCAGTTACAGGCTTGCTGTTCCTGAACTGTTTGAAAGTTTCTGTGAGGCCATTTTGCTTGGGCTGAAGGAGGGTCTCTCTGTTCATCAGTGGCAGTGACTAACATTGAGCAGCTTCCCTGCCCCCGTGAGAGTGGTTACTGACTTGAAACTGTAGTTTTATTTTCCCTTTTGGGTCTATTCCTGCTTCTTTCCAGCCCTGCTATCAAGCACGCTTTAACGTGCTTTAGCTGTGAGTTGCCACTAGAGCAGCATCGGCAGCCCGGTTAAACAAGGTTAAACTCTTTCTGGCTCCAGAAAGTCTGTTCCTCAATTTTTCCCTTAGAACTGCTCTGTTAGGAACCTAAACAGTTTACACCTACACTAAAAAGTGCAGCACTTGTTCCAAATAGCTTTTCTTCTCAAAAGCTCAGCACTTGTCTTATAAGCATATCCCTTTGTCTTATAAGCATTCTCTTTGCAGGTCAAGCACTCCTATATTATACAAATCTCTCACTAGCAAAACCCCCAGGAGTGCCCACTTCCTGCTAAGCCCACTACTTTTCTGTCTCATACCAACTCATAATTCTTTCTAGCATGTCAAGGGTCAGATGCTGGCGCCCTCTCCTGCCTATTTGGTGAATCTGGGAATTCTGAGACAATGTTACAATTGCCTCATGTACACGGACAACCATCTCCTCCTCCCATGTAACACTAACACTTGTGAGAGATGCAGCTATTTAGCCAGACTGGAGGCTAAGCTCTCAACTCAGGACTGGCAAGACCAGGCAGGAGGAGAAGGCAACTACACACACCACAATACCAGTCTCACATAACTCAACCACACCACTGAATCAAACACATAAACACACTAAGACATACTCGAGGCTCTGAGTAAAATTTACCTAAACAGCAGAGGCCTCCAAAGCACCCAAGCAACTGCAAACTCAATACACCACACAAACAACACATAAACAACAAAATCAGTGTGCAAAGCAGTCACTGCCCTTAAGGCCAAATACAACACCAAACATACTTGGCATAGGTGACTCCATAGTCAGACACACTGGCGTCCCGCTCACCAGACTGAGTAAGGAGAAGGTCACAGTAAGCTGCCTGTCGGGCTAGAATCCGCCACATAACACAAGCACTCAGGTCTCTCAACAGGTACAAATGCGACTCAGTCATTGTCCACGCTGGTGTCAATGACCTGAGACGCACTCCTTGACTACATGAAAAGAGACATTGAGGAGCTCTCTGATTATGTAGCCCAGGCAGGTATGACCCTGACCTTGAGCAGTATCCTACCTTCACCTAGAATGATGCCACAATACAGTGATAAGATGATCAGCTTTAATAATTGGCTTAAATTCTGGTGTCATTCAAAGGGGATCCAATGTCTGTCTGCCTGGGATGACATGCTGGACAAGCCACGCTTGCTTGCAAGGGACGGCTTGCACCTGTCACCCCTAGGCTTCCGGATATTGGCAAAGGCTCTTGCCACCCCCATAGTGCCTTTTTTAGGCAAGGCTCAAATTCTAAACCTACCACCCTAGAACACAAAACAGTAAAAACTAAGGTAATGCTGCTCAATGCCAGAAGTCTCAATCTCAATATGCACGCCAGGCCCTTCTCAGTATGGAGAACATCGATGTCTGTGCTGTGACAGAAACCTGGTTCAAGGCTCCTGAGCAACCCAGCACTAGCAGGTTTCACCTCATATCATGCGTTCCGCCCCAAAATCCGGACAACACCAAGGAGGGGGTGTCCATATTCATAAAGGACACCCACACCTCAAGGTTGGTGGCAACGCATGATGCAGGGGAGACCATCCAGGTGCAATTAACCATAGGCAAGACTGCTCTGCAATTTGTAGCATGTTACAGGCCACCCTCTCAAACTCAGGAACCTCACATGGCCTTCCTGAAAACAATGGAGGGATAAATGTATCTCCAAACACCATCATACTAGGTGACTTCAACTACCCTAATATAGACTGGGAACACTACTCAAGCCCAAACACTCTAGCCCAAAGGTTCCTGGAGTTCATAAACTCAAATGCCATGGAACAACTAGTCACCATCCCCACAAGAGGAGAAACATACTTGATCTCATCATCACGAACATGGGATCACAATGTTCAACACCGGCAGTATACCCTCACTGCTGCGATCAGATCATAAACTAATCTCGCTGGAGGTCCTCATCCGCCCACCTGAAACAAAAAGACCACAGTGAAAACTTCTCAAAAGCCGACTTCACACTTCTAAAACTAGTGTGGTCTCCTTTAAGGCCCCTGAGCCAGTGGTAAACATTACTCAAACCGCTGAATCACTTACAAATGCCTTCTACCAGCACCTACAGGACTGCATGGATCAGGCAATCCCAAACAAAACTAAGACTCTTTGTACCAAAGGCAAGCGTCCAGTCTGGTGGACCCCAGCCATAAACAAGCTCTACAACAAAGGAGGAAGCTACTACAAGATAGAGCAAAATCCTTGAAAGGTAAGACACCTTTGATCATTATAAGTAAAAACTAAGAGCTCTCATAAAATCATCCAAGGCAAATTTTGAGAGAAAATCGCCAAGGATTCAAAAGACAATCATACGGCCTTCTTTAGCTATGTTAGAAACCTAGGAGGAAACTCCCAGATATGCTCAGAATTAGTTCAAAATGATGTGAAGATTACTGAACCTACACACATTGCCAACATACTGGCTGACAGGTTCAGTGCAAACTTCTCCCCTCCCCAAAAGGAGGAGAGATATCTATACCAGAGGATTGTAGCCCCCAAACATCTCCAAAGCCCAGGTGAGAACTGCTCTCCAAGCAAAACACAGCATCCATGGGACGGATGGTGTCCCCGGCTGTGCTCCATGAACTCAATGAGGAATTAAACCCACAGTTAGGACAGCTGTTTAATCTTAGCCTCACCTCAGGATAATGCACTCCAAGGAGTGGCGCACGGGCGACTGTCCCACTTCACAAGCGGTGCCTCCACCCGACCCTGAAATTACCGTCCCCATTAGCTTGACAAGCCTTATCTGCAAAGCCATGGAGAGGATCATAATGGAACTCATAAATAAAGACATAGGGAACTTGCAGACTTTGGATCCAACCCAGTTTGGCTTTGTCAAAGGCAGATCATGCCTTTTAAACTTGGTTGACTTTTTCGAGACAGTCACCAAGGCCATTGATGAGGGAAAGGCAGTCCATACAGCCTACCTTGACCTGGCAAAGGCCTTCACACAATACCCACTCAGGTATCATCAAAAACTCATCAGCTTGAATGTAAAACCCATACATCACAAGATGGGTTGCAAACTGGCTAAGTGACAGAACCCACAGGGTCAGAGTTGCTGGAGCCATGTCAGACTCAAAGCCTGTCACAAGTGGTGTCCCACAGGCTCAGTCCTGGGTCCACTCTTGTTCGCATCTACTTTCTGAAGTACAAGCAAACACAGGAGGGTTATGGCTGTCAAAGTTTGCAGATGACTGCAAACTGGGCCATAGTCGAAAACACATCTGACACAGATATCCTTCAGAAGCGCCTCACAGAAACGGATAACTGGTGCCAGAGCCATGGCCTAAAGTTAAAAGCCAAGAAATGCATAATCATACCCTTCCGGGAAAACAAGGTTACCCCTAGCTACCATATAGGTGGCAATCCACTGAGCACAGAAGAAGTCATCAGGGATCTGGGGACCCAGGTTGACAGTAGCCTTCGTTTGACACTCATGTTGCTAAAGTAGTTAGGAAAACCTTCTACATTGCCCACCTGATCATGAAGGGATTCACATCTAGATCAAGGGAGGTCATCCTTCGCCCCTGTACTCATCACTCATTAGACCTATGATTGAGTACAATGCCCCATTCGAATGTATCTGACCAGACACCTGCAGCAGCTGGAAAGGCCCCAAAAGTTCTTCACCAAAAGGATAAAGGGTCTCAAAAATATGTCTTATGCTGCCCGACTGAAAGAACTCCAGCTCTATTCAGTCTCATACCGCTTGCTCAGAGGTGACCTGTGCCTGACATATAAGGCCATGTCAAACCCTGATTTGATGAATATGCTTCACCTCAAAAATCTAGATCCTCAGAACCACAAGCGGGGAGACTTAAACCTTGACACGGTTATTAATAGAACATGCTGGAGGACAGATTCATCACCCAGACTCCTATGCTGTGGAACAAAATCCCGGTACATGTGAGGCAGAGCACCTCGCTGGCCTTGTTCAAGAGAAATCTTGACCAATGGATGGAGGATCGCAGATATACCCCAGGGATTACTTCAGTGTCACTGCTTGACAGAGGCACAGCAAAATAATAGGCATAGTTTTATTCAAACTAAAGGGGTGGCGAAAGCCAAATAACTATGGGCTAGGCTTATAAATGCCCTTGGGCAGATAGCCTAGTATGAACCTATGAACCTATGAACCTATTAAATACACAACCATTCACAAAACCAGGAATTCGCATTTCATCAAATACACAGCCAGTCACACTCCCATGCATTCCTCATTCTAAAATATACAGCCATTCACACGCCTGTGGTTTATCATTCAAAAAATACATAACCATTCAAAAAAACATGTATTCTTCTTTCATCAAATACACAGCCAGTCACACTCCCATGTATTCCTCATTCATAAAATGCACAGCCATTCACACACTTGTGGTTTCTCGTTTATAGCATACACAACCATTAACACAACCATGCATACCTCTTTCATGAAATACACAGCCAGTCACACAACCATGCATTCCTCAATCGTCAAATACACAGCCAGTCACACACCCATGCATTACTCATTCATAATATAAACAGCCAGTCACACTCGCATGCATTCCTCATTCATGTGGTTCCTCATTCATAAAATGCACAAGCATTCATACAACCATACATTTCTCTTTCTTTAAATACAGAGCCAGTCACACACCCATATAGTCCTCATTCATCAAATACACAATCATTCACACACCATGCATTCCTCATTCATCAAATATACACCAGTCACACACCCATGCATTCCTCATTCATAAAATACACAGTCATTCACACACCTGTGGTTTCTCATTCATAAAATACACAACCATTCACAAAACCATGTATTCCTCTTTCATCAAATACACAGCCAGTCACACACCCATGCATTCCTCATTCATAAAATACACAGCCAGTCACACAACCATGCATTCCTCATTCATAAAATACACAGCCATTCACACACCCATGCATTCCTCATTCATCAAATACACAGCCAGTCACACACCCATGCATTCCTCATTCATAAAATACACAGCCAGTCACATACCCATGCATTCCTCATTCATAAAATACACAGCCATTCACACACCTGTGGTTTCTCATTCATAAAATACACAACCATTCACAAAACCATGTATTCCTCTTTCATCAAATACACAGCCAGTCACACACCCATGCATTCCTCATTCATAAAATACACAGCCATTCACACAACTGTGGTTTCTCATTCATAAAATACACAACCATTCACAAAACCATGTATTCCTCTTTCATCAAATGCACAGCCAGTCACACACCCATGTAGCCCTCATTCATCAAATACACAACGATTCACACAACCATGCATTCCTCATTCATCAAATACACAGCCAGTCACACACCCATGCATTCCTCATTCATAAAATACACAGCCAGTCACACACCTATGCATTCCTCATTTAATGAAATACAAGAGAGTCACATACCCATGGATTCCTCATTCCTAATATACGCAGCCATTTACACACCTCTGGTTTCTCATACCTAAAACACACAACCACTCAAAAAACCATGTATTCCACTTTCATCATATACACAGCCAGTCACACACCCATGTAGTCCTCATTCATCAAATACACAACCATTCAAAAAACATGCATTCCTCATTCATAAAATACACAGCCATTCACACACCTGAGGTTTCTCATTCATCAAATACACAACAATTCACACAACCATGCATTCCTCATTCATCAAATACACAGCCAGTCACACACCCATGCATTCCTCATTCATCAAATACACAGCCAGTCACACAACCATGCATTCCTCATTCATCAAATACACAGCCAATCACACACCCATGCATTCCTCATTCATAAAATGCACAACCATTCACAAAACCATGCATTCCTCATTCATCAAATACACAGCCAATCACACACCCATGCATTCCTCATTTAATGAAATACAGAGACAGTCACATACCCATGCATTCCTCATTCATAAAATACACAGCCATTCACACACCTGTGGTTTCTCATTCATAAAATACACAACCATTCACAAAACCATGCATTCCTCTTTCATCAAATACACAGCCAGTCACACACCCATGCATTCCTCATTCATCAAATACACAGCCAATCACACACCCATGCATTCCTCATTCATCAAATACACAGCCAGTCACACACCCATGCATTCCTCATTCATAAAATACACAGCCATTCACACACCTGTGGTTTCTCATTCATAAAATACACAACCATTCACAAAACCATGTATTCCTCTTTCATCAAATACACAGCCAGTCACACTCCCATGCATTCCTCATTCATAAAATACACAGCCATTCACACACCTGTGGTTTCTCATTCATAAAATACACAACCATTCACAAAACCATGTATTCCTCTTTCATCAAATACACAGCCAGTCACACACCCATGCATTCCTCATTCATCAAATACACAGCCAATCACACACCCATGCATTCCTCATTTAATGAAATACAGAGACAGTCACACTCCCATGCATTCCTCATTCATAAAATACACAGCCATTCACACACCTGTGGTTTCTCATTCATAAAATACACAACCATTCACAAAACCATGCATTCCTCTTTCATCAAATACACAGCCAGTCACACACCCATGCATTCCTCATTCATAAAATACACAACCATTCACACAACCATGCATTCCTCATTCATCAAATACACAGCCAGTCACACACCCATGCATTCCTCATTCATCAAATACACAGCCAATCACACACCCATGCATTCTCATTTAATGAAATACAGACACAGTCACACTCCCATGCATTCGTCATTCCTGTGGTTCCTCATTCATCAAATACACAACCATTCACACAACCATGCATTCCTCGTTCATCAAATACACAGCCAGTCACACACCCATGCATTTCTCATTCATCAAATACACAGCCAATCACACACCCATGCATTCCTCATTTAATGAAATACAGAGACAGTCACATACCCATGCATTCCTCATTCATAATATAAACAGCCAGTCACACTCGCATGCATTATTCATCATCAAATACACAGCCAGTCACACACCCATGCATTCTTCATTCATCAAATACACAGCCAATCACACAACCGTGCATTCCTCATTCATCAAATAGAGAGCCAATCACACAACCGTGCATTCCTCATTCATGAAATACAGAGACAGTCAGATACCCATGCATTCCTCATTCATAAAATACACAGCCAGTCATGCAACAATGCATTCTTCATCATCAAATACACAGCCAGTCACACACCCATGCATTCCTCATTCATCAAATACACAGCCAATCACACACCCATACATTCCACACTTAATGAAATACAGAGCCATTCTCCCACCCAAGCATTCCTCATTCATAATATACACAGTCAGTCACACTCGCATGCATTCCTCATTCATGTGGTTGTTCATTCATCAAATACACAACCATTCACACAACCATGCATTCCACATTCATGAAATACAGAGACAGTCATGCAACAATGCATTCCTCATTCATCAGATACACAGCCAATCACACTCCCATGCATTCCTCATTGATAATATACACAGCCAGTCACACTCACTTGCATTCCTCATTCATTTGGTTCGTCATTCATAAAATACATAACCATTCACACAACAATGCATTCCTCTTTCATCAAATACTCAGCCAGTCACACAACCATATAGACCTCATTCATGAAATACAGAACCATTCAAACACCCACGCATTCCTCATTCATCAAATACACAGCCATTCACACACCTGTGGTTTCTCATTTATAACATACATAACCATTCACAAAACCATGTATTCCTCTTTCATTAAAACACACAGCCAGTCACACTCCCATGCATTCCTCATTCATCAGATACACAGCCAATCACACACCCATACATTCCTCATTCATGAAATACAGAGCAGTCACACAGCCATGCATTCCTCATTCATGAAATACACAGCCAATCACGCACCCATGCATTCCTCATTCATCAAATACACAGCCAGTCACACACCCATGCATTCCTCATTCATAAAATACACAGCCATTCACACACCTGAGGTTTCTCATTCATAAAATACATAACCATTCACACAATCATGCATTCCTCTTTCATTAAATACACAGCCAGTCAAAAACCCATTCATTCCTCATTCATCAAATACACAGCCATTCACACAACCATGCATTCCTCATTCATCAAATACACAGCCAGTCACACACCCATGCATTCCTCATTCATAAAATACACAGCCAGTCACACACCCATGCATTCCTCATTTAATGAAATACAGAGACAGTCACATACCCATGCATTCCTCATTCATAAAATACACAGCCATTCACACACCTGTGGTTTCTCATTCATAAAATACACAACCACTCAAAAAAACATGTATTCCTCTTTCATCATATACACAGCCAGTCACACACCCATGTAGTCCTCATTCATCAAATACACAACCATTCACAAAACCATGCATTCCTCATTCATAAAATACACAGCCATTCAGACAGCTGTGGTTTCTTATTCATAAAATACACAATAATTCACACAACCATTTATTCCTCTTTCATCAAATACGCAGCCAGTCACACACTCATGTAGTCCTAATTTATCAAATACACAGCCAGTCACACAACCACGCATTCCTGATTAATCAAAAACACAGCGAGTGAAACACCCATGCATTCCTCATTCATAAAATACACAACGATTCACAAAACCATGCATTCCTCATTCATCAAATACACAGCCAATCAAACACCCATGCATTCCTCATTTAATGAAATACAGAGCCAGTCACATACCCATGCATTCCTCATTCATAAAATACATGGACATTCCCACATCAGTGGTTTCTCATTCATAATATACACAACCATTCACAAAACCATGTATTCCTCTTTAATCCAATACATAGCCAGTCACACACCCATGCATTCTTCATTCATCAAATACACAGCCAATCACACACCCATGCATTCCTCTTTTAATGAAATACACAGCCAGTCACACACCCATGCATTTCTCATTCATAAAATACACAGCCATTCACATACCTGTGGTTTCTCATTCATAAAATACACAACCATTCACAAAACCATGTATTCCTCTTTCATCAAATACACAGCCAGTCACACTCCCATGCATTCCTCATTCATAAAATACACAGCCATTCACACACCAGTGCTTTTTCATTCATAAAATACACAACCATTCACAGACTATGTAATCCTCTTTCATCAAATACACAGTCAGTCACACACCCATGCAGTCCTCATTCATAAAATACACAGCCAATCACACACCCATGCATTCCTCTTTTAATGAAATACAGAAACAGTCACATTCCCATGTGTTCCTCATTGATAAAATACACAGCCATTCACACGCCTGTGGTTTCTAATTCATGAAATACACAACCATTCACAAAACCATGCATTCCACTTTCATCAGATACACAGCCAGTCACACACCCATGTAGTCCTCATTTATGAAATACACAACCATTCACACAACCATGCATTCCTCATTCATCAAACACACAGCCAGTTACACACCCATCCATTCCTCATTCATCAAATACACAGCCAATCACACACCCATGCATTCTCATTTAATGAAATATAGACGCAGTCACACTCCCATGCATTCCTCATTCATGTGGTTCCTCATTCATCAAATACACAGCCAGTCACACACCCATGCATTCCTCATTCATCAAATACACAGCCAATCACACTCCCATGCATTCCTCATTTAATGAAATACAGAGACAGTCACATGCCCATGCATTCCTCATTCATAAACTTCACAGCCAGTCATGCAACAATGCATTATTCATCATCAAATACACAGCCAGTCACACACCCATGCATTCTTCATTCATCAAATACACAGCCAATCACACACCCATGCATTCCTCATTCATGAAATACACAGCCATTCACATACCCATGCATTCCTCATTCATAATATACACAGTCAGTCACACTCGCATGCATTCCTAATTCATGTGGTTCCTCATTCATCAAATGCACAACCATTCACACAACCATGCATTCCTCTTTCATCAAATACACAACCATTCACACAACCATGCATTCCTCATTCATCAAATACACAGCCAATCACACTCCCATGCATTCCTCATTCATAAAATACAGAGCCAGCCACACTCGCATGCATTCCTCATTCATGTGGTTTGTCATTCATAAAATACACAACCATTCACACCACAGTGCATTCCTCTTTCATCAAATACACAGCCAGTCCCACACCTATGCATTCCTCATTCATCAAATACACAGCCATTCACACACCCATGCATTCCTCATTCATCAAATACACAGCCATTCACACACCTGTGGTTTCTCATTTATAACATACATAACCATTCACAAAACCATGTATTCCTCTTTCATTAAAACACACAGCCAGTCACACACCCATGCATTCCTCATTCATGAGATACACAGCCAATCACACACCCATGCATTCCTCATTCATAAAATACAGCCAGTCACACACCCATACATTCCTCATTCATCAAATACACAGCCAATCACACACCCATGCATTCCTCATTCATGAAATACACAGCCAGTCACACTCCCCTGCATTCTTCATTCATAAAATAGACAGCCATTCTCACACCCATGCATTTCTCATTCGAAATATACACAGCCAGTCACATGCATTCCTCATTCATGTGGTTCCTCATTCATAAAATACATAACCATTCACACAACCATGCATTCCTCATTCATCAAATACACAGCCAGTCACACACCCATGCATTCCTCATTCATCAAATACACAGCCAGTCACACACCCATGCATTCCTCATTCATCAAATACACAGCCATTCACACAGCCTTGGTTTCTCATTTATAACATACATAACCATTCAAAAAAACATGTATTCTTCTTTCATCAAATACACAGCCAGTCACACTCCCATGTATTCCTCATTCATCAGATACACAGCCAATCACACACCCATGCACTCCTCATTCATAAAATAGACAGCCAATCACACACCCATGCATTTCTCATTCATAATATACACAGCCAGTCACACTCGCATGCATTCCTCATTCATGTGGTTCCTCATTCATAAAATACATAACCATTCACACAACCATGCATTCCTCTTTCATCAAATACACAGCCAGTCACACACCCATATAGTCCTCATTCATCAAATACACAGCCAGTCACACACACATATAGTCCTCATTCATTAAATACACAACCATTTACACACCCATGCATTCATCATTCATCAAATACACACCCAGTCACACACCCATGCATTCCTCATTCATGAAATACACAGCCATTCACACACCCATATAGTCCTCATTCATCAAATACACAACCATTTACACACCCATGCATTCTTCATTCACCAAATACACAGCCAGTCACACACCCATGAATTCCTCATTCATCAAATACACAGCCAGTCACCCACCCATGCATTCCTCATTCAAAAAATACACAGCTATTCACACACATATGGTTTCTCATTTATAACATACAAAATCATTCAAAAAACGTGTATTCCTCTTTCATATAATACACAGCCAGTCATTCTCGAATGCATTCCTCATTCATAAAATGCACAGCCATTCACACACTTGTTGTTTTGCGTTTATAGCATACACAACCATTAACGCAACCATGCATACCTCTTTCATGAAATACACAGCCAGTCACACAACCATGCATTCCTCATTCATCAAATACACAGCCAGTCACACACTCATGCATTACTCATTCATAATATACAAAGCCAGTCACACTCACATACATTCCTAATTCATGTGGTTCCTCATTCATAAAATACACAACCATTCACACAAGCATACATTTCTCTTTCTTTAAATACAGAGCCAGTCACACACTGATATAGTTCTCATTCATCAAATACACAATCATTCACACACCCATGCATTCCTCATTCATCAAATACACAGCAATTCATACACCTGTGGTTTCTCATTCATAAAATTCACAACCATTCACAAAACCACGCATTCCTCATTCATCAAATACACAGCCAGTCACACACCCATGCAGTCCTCATTTAATGAAATACAGAGACAGTCACATACCCATGGATTCCTCATTCATAAAATGCACAGCCATTTACACACCTCTGGTTTCTCATACCTAAAACACACAACCACTCAAAAAAACATGCATTCCACTTTCATCAAATACACAGCCAGTCACATACCCATGTAGTCCTAATTCATCAAATACACAGCCATTCACACAACCATGCATTCCTCATTCATAAAATACACAGCCATTCACACACCCATGGTTTCTCATTCATAAAATAAACAACCATTCACATAACCATGTATTCCTCTTTTATGAAATAAATAGCCAGTCACACTTACATGCATTCCTCATTCATGTGGTTCCTCATTCATGAAATACAGAACCATTCACACAATCATGCATTCCTCATTCATCAAATACACAGCCAGTCACACACCCATATAGTCCTCATTCATCAAATACACTGCCAATCACACACCCATGCATTCCTCATTTAATGAAATATAGAGACAGTCACACTCCCATGCATTTCTCATTCATAAAATACACAGCCATTCACACATCTGTGGTTTCTCATTCATAAAATAAACAACCATTCACAAAATCATGTAGTCCTCTTTTATGAAATAAATAGCCAGTCACACACTCATGCATTTCCCATTCATCAAATACACAGCCAGTCACACAACCATGCATTCCTAATTCATGTGGTTCCTCATTCATAAAATACACAACCATTCCTTTCTCTTTCTTTAAATACAGAGCCAGTCACACACCCATATAGTTCTCATTCATCAGATACACAATCATTCACACAACCATGCATTCCTCATTCATAAAATACACAGCCATTCACACACCTGTGGTTTCTCATTCATAAAATGCACAACCATTCACAAAACCATGCATTCCTCATTCATCAAATACACAGCCAATCACACACCCATGCATTCCTCATTTAATGAAATACAGAGCAAGTCACACTCCCATGCATTCCTCATTCATAAAATACACAGCCATTCACACACTTGTGGTTTCTCATTCATAAAATACACAACCATTCACAAAGCCATGTATTCCACTTTCATCAAATACACAGCCAATCACATACCCATGTAGAACCAATTCATTAAATACACAGCCATTCACACAACCATGCATTCCTCATTCATAAAATACACAGCCATTCACACACCCATGGTTTCTCATTCATAAAATACACAACCATTCACAAAACCATGTATTCCTCTTTCATCAAATACACAGCCAGTCACACACCCATGCATTCCTCATTCATAAAATAGACAGCCATTCTCACAACCATGCATTTCTCATTTGAAATATGCACAGCCAGTCACACTCGCATGCATTCCTCATATATGTGGTTCCTCATTCATAAAATACATAACAGTTCACACAACCATGCATTACTCTTTCATCAAATACACAGCCAATCACACACCCATATAGTCCTCATTCATTAAATACACAGCCAATCACACACCCATGCATTCCTCATTTAATGAAATACAGAGACAGTCACACTCCCATGCATTCCTCATTCATAAAATACACAGCCATTCACACATCTGTTGTTTCTCATTCATAAAATAAACAACCATTCACAAAACCATGTATTCCTCTTTTATGAAATAAATAGCCAGTCACACCCATGCTTTCCTCATGCATCAAATACACAACCATTTTCACAACCATGCATTTCTTATTTAATGAAATACAGAGACAGTCACACTTACATGCATTCCTCATTCATGTGGTTCCTCATTCATGAAATACAGAACCATTCACACAATCATGCATTCCTCATTCATCAAATACACAGCCAGTCACACACCCATGCATTCCTCATTCATCAAATACACAGCCAATCACATACCCATGCATTCCTCATTTAATGAAATACAGAGACAGTCACACTCCCATGCACTCCTCATTCATAAAATACACAGCCATTAACACACCTGTGGTTTCTCATTCATAAAATACACAACCATTCACAAAACCATGTATTCCTCTTTCATCAAATAAACAGCCAGTCAAACTCCCATGCATTCCTCATTCATAAAATGCACAGCCATTCACACATCCATGCATTCCTTATTCATCAAATACACAGCCAATCACACACCTATGCATTTCTTATTTAATGAAATACAGAGACAGTCGCACTCACATGCATTCCTCATTCATGTGGTTCCTCATTCATAAAATACATAACCATTCACACAATCATGCATTCCTCTTTCATTAAATACACAGCCAGTCACACACCCATGCATTCCTCATTCATCAAATACACAGCCAGTCACACCCATGCATTCCTCATTCATCAAATACACAGCCATTCACACACCTGTGGTTTCTCATTTATAACATACACAACCATTCACAAAACCATGTATTCCTCTTTCATTAAAACACACAGCCAGTCACACTCCCATGCATTCCTCATTCATCAGATACACAGCCAATCACACACCCATGCATTCCTCATTCATAAAATAGCCATTCTCACACCCATGCATTTCTCATTCAAAATATACACAGCCAGTCACACTCGCATGCATTCCTCATTGATGTGGTTCCTCATTCATAAAATACATAACCATTCACACAACCATGCATTCCTCTTTCATCAAATACACAGCCAGTCACACACCCATATAGTCCTCATTCATCAAATACACAGCCAATCACACACCCATGCATTCCTCATTCATCAAATACACAGCCAGTCACACATCCATGCAATCCTCATTCATCAAATACACAGCCAGTCACCCACCCATGCATTCCTCATTCAAAAAATACACAGCCAGTCACACACCCATGCATTCCTCATTCATCAAATACACAGCCAGTCACACACCCATGCATTTCCCATTCATCAAATACACAGCCAGTCACACAACCATGCATTCCTAATTCATGTGGTTCCTCATTCATAAAATACACAACCATTCATTTCTCTTTCTTTAAATACAGAGCCAGTCACACACCCATATAGTTCTCATTCATCAGATACACAATCATTCACACAACCATGCCTTCCTCATTCATCAAATATACACCAGTCACACACCCATGCATTCCTCATTCATAAAATACACAGTCATTCACACACCTGTGGTTTTTCATTCATAAAATACACAACCACTCAAAAACCATGTATTCCTCTTTCATCAAATACACAGCCAGTCACACACCCATGTAGTCCTCATTCATCAAATACACAGTCAGTGACACACCCATGCATTCCTCATTCATAAAATATACAACCATTCACACACCTGTCGTTTCTCATTCATAAAATACACAACCACTCAAAAAAAACATGTATTCCTCTTTCATCAAATACCCAGCCAGTCACATACCCATGTAGTCCTCATTTATCAAATACACAACCATTCACACAACCACGCATTCCTCATTCATCAAATACACAGCCAGTCACACTCCCATGCATTCCTCATTCATAAAATACACAGCGACTCACACACTCACACATACCATTAAGGTGTTTGCCTTACAAACACACAGGTGCAGTTTGAGTCTCACAAGGGATAACTGGCTAGGCTTAAAAAGGCTCACAAGAGCAGTTAGCTTAGTACTAATCTATGAATCTATGAATCTATGAAACACCTGTGTTTTTTCATTCATAAAATACACAACCATTCACAAAACCATGCACTCCTCATTCATTAAATACACAGTTAATCACACACCCATCTATTCCACTTTCATCAAATACGCAGCCAGTCACACACCCATGCATTCCTCATTCATAAAATAAACAGCCATTCACACACCTGTGGTTTCTCATTCATAAAATACACAACCATTCACAAAACCATGTATTCCTCTTTCATCAAATACACAGCCAGTCACACTCCCATGCATTCCTCATTCATAAAATACACAGCCATTCACACACTTGTGTTTCTCATTCTTAAAATACACAACCATTCACAGAACCATGCATACCTCTTTCATGGAATATACAGCCAATCAAACAGCCATGCATTCCTCACTCAAAAAATACACAGCCAGTCACACTCACATGCATTCCTAATTCATGTTTCCTTATTCATAAAATACACAACCATTCACACAACCATACATTTCTCTTTCTTTAAATACAGAGCCAGTCACACACCCATATAGTCCTCATTCATCAAATACACAATCATTCAGACACCCATGCATTCCTCATTCATCCATTACATAGCCAGTCATACACCCATGCATTCCTCATTCATAAAATGCACAGTCATTCACATACCTGTGGTTTCTCATTCATAAAATACACAACCATTCACAAAACCATGTATTCCTCTTTCATCATATACACAGCCAGTCACACACCCATGTAGTCCTCATTTATCAAATACACAAGCATGCAGACAACCACACATTCATCATTCATCAAATACACAGCCAATCACACACCCATGCATTCCTCATTCAATGAAATACAGAGACAGTAACATGCCCATGGATTTCTCATTCATAAAATACACAGCCATTTACACACCTCTGGTTTCTCATACCTAAAAAACACAACCACTCAAAAAAACATGTATTCCACTTTCATCAAATACACAGCCAGTCACACACCCATGTAGTCCTCATTCATCAAATACACAACCATTCACAGAACCACGCATTCCTCATTCATCAAATACCCAGCCAGTCCCACACCCATGCATTCCTGATTTATCAAATACACAGCGAGTGAAACATCCATGCATTCCTCATTCATAAAATACACAACCATTCACCAAATCCTGCATTCCTTATTCATCAAATACACAGCCAGTCAAACGCCCATGCATTCCTCATTTAATGAAATACAGAGCCAGTCACATACCCATGCATTCCTCATTCATAAAATACACAGCCATTCACACACCAGTGATTTCTCATTCATAAGATACACAACCATTCACCAAACCATGTATTCCTCTTTAATCAAATACACAGCCAGTCACACACCCATGCATTACACATTCATAAAATACAAAGCCAGAGGGGCGGTGCCCAGATGGCTATCTGAAGACAGCAGCTTTTTAGAGCTCCATAATCTAGTGTCAAATTCAGGAATTTTCATAAATTTTTTTCTAACAAAACTTTATAAATATTTAGATAATAGTCTAAAATAACTAATTACAAATTTTGGTGGGTTTTTACAAGAAATTTTCTGTCAAAATACTCAGGAGTCTTTACACAGCAGCTTAAGAGATGAGTAACCTGAAGAACTCTCACTCTGAACTGGCACTAAAAAAGGAACTGCAAATGGTGACTACCACATTGCAAGAACTATCTATAAAAATGGATGATTTCAAGGTTAATCTACAAAATCTAAAAGAGAACTCTGAGAAACAAACAGAAGTCTTTAAAGAAATGCTTCAGCAGCATCAGTTTAAGTTAACAACTTTTGAAACTTCTTTATCTGACATCGATGAAAGACTTAAAGAAGAGGAGACACAAACAGATTTTCTCCTGAAACAAAATACCTGGCTCTCCAACAAAGTAGATGACTTAGAGAATAGGGAGAGAAGATCAAATATTAGGATTTTTAGTCTACCTGAGAATACAGAGGGAAAAGACATTATCTCCTTTCTAAATTCATGGCTACCAGAGATTCTAAATCTTAATGAAGGCTTGTCATTTGGCATAGAAAGGGCATATTGTGTGTTAGGAAATAGAATTTCAGCATCATCTTCTTCTTCTGCCTCTATGCCACCAAGATCAATTATAATAACATTTTTATCCTTTATGGACAAAGAACTGGTGCTAAAAACAGCATGGAGGAAAAGTCCAATAAAATATAATCAACATCTAATAAGATTTGATAATGACTACTCCACTAAAGTTCTTGAACAGAGGAAAAAGGCACGGCCACTAATAAAAATTCTGAAGCAGAATAATATCAAAGCTCAAATAGCCTTCCATGCAAAGATAAGGATACAGTACCTAAGTGAGATGAGAAACTTCAACACTCTGGAAGAAGCCTTTCAATTCATCAAAAATAATAATATTATAACCATCCCAGAAGAAATGGAATGGACATCCTTGTCACTGAAGAGAGCCACTGAAAAAACTAGTTGGACTGATGTCAAAAAGAAGAAACAGAAAACTTAAACTAAACTACCTACTTCGGTGAAGTCTCTCAAAGCATCAACTGATACCTAATAACTAAAAGACTTTTAAATGGACTAAACGTGTTACATAACTTTCATTTCATAAATATAAGTAATACTAAAGTAAAAGAAAAAGGTATGTGCTTCTATTACCTCATATAAAATTTATAACTCTAAGTTATATTTTAACTAAACAATCTATTTCTAATATTGACATCCCTCTCACCTTGCTTTATGCCTCGTTATCTATTTATATATATATATATATATATATATATATATATATATATATATATATATATTTACCCTATTTATCTATTTATTTAGATTTCCTTTCTCTCTATAAATATTTGTTAATTATAAGTATACCTATAGTTAGTTTTTAGTCTAATAGGACTTCACTTGCAAAGTATTATTTCATAGTTATGTGGTAATTGATTTATTATTTCATGCTTATTTTGCTATATAGTATATTTAACCTAATTACTATTAATGATTGATAGATTTTCCCATTGCTTTGTTGTGAACTAGACACTGGGTGAGATTTTCCTTAGTGGTGATGTAATGGTGTATAGATGTTATAATGTCCTTTGAACGTTATTGCTTTTGGGTATCTGGTTGTTCAAAAGCTTTCCGCTCTAGAGTGGAAACGAAATGTCATATAGATGTTGTTGTCTTGCTGGAATAGAGAGGAGGACTCTCTGTCCAACTTGGGTGAAGTTCGAGTGTTTATGTTGTGAAGGGGAGTTCGTTCTTGGCCCTGGCTGCATTGGAGTGAAGTGACAAGCTAGTATGTTGATGTTTGTCTGTTGACTGGGGATCTCCGGTTTGGCTTGTATGATTGATTTTTTATATTCCTTTGGGTTAACAAGATATGCTGCGGGCTATGGATGAAGACCCCTGGAGGATTATTGGACGGGTGAGTCTAGCATTCAGCAAAATGTAGTCTGCGAGGTGTACTAAAGGTTTTTTTTGTTTTATTTTTTATTGACGAGGTAACATTGCTGTAAAACTGGAGAGATGTCTGTGTTTGGCGAGGTGAAAGAGAGGTGATTGTGTTTTTGGCTCTGGTTTCACTGTTTGAATGGAACCAGATGCTTAAGGTGACTGTTGGTTAATTTCTGAGTGAGGCGGTGTGTGTAGTGTCTGGTGCGGAAGCTCTCGGAAGGCGTTCTTCGTGCCTTATTTAAATAAAAGCTGATAGGGAATGAGTTAATGTTTTAAAACATAGATTTTTTCTCTCATGATGCAGATTGAGCTGGGAAAATCACTCTCGAGAAGTTAAAAAGAAGCTTTTAAAATCTCTAGCTCTCATGAGCTATGTATACATTTATGTACATATTTAGCTATTAAATATTTATTGTAGCTATAGCAACGTACGACAGTTGATGTTATTAGTCACCAGTATGTGTATTTTTTAAGAAGCCTGATCGCTTACAGTAACAAAATCGGGCCGAACAGCTTTTCATGATTTTACATTTATTTAGGTACAGGAACTTAACAAAGTATGTTTGAAGCATTTTAGTAGAAGTAAACATTAAATCTAAGTATCTAGTCTATTAAAAACACATGAAACTCTTGTATATAAAAGTGTCCTGTTATATTAATGTGTGAATACATCTACATATACATCTCTAGGAAATCTTTACACACAACTTTAATATCAGCTGACATAATAAGGGCAAGATTTAAACATTTTGATATGGATTATTTGTTCAGTCCTTTTAATATGTAGAATAATATTCATATTGTTTGTTTGATTTAAGATATGATAATCATCCGTAATAGCTATTACATGTTACAAGTTTGTCTGACCAAAGTGTTAAATAACTAATGAGTTGAAATGAAGTATTTACTTTATATCTTGGAAATTTGTGCTTCGAGCAAGTTCAGAAAATTGAATATTCATTATTACAGACGTTATGTTTATTTGATTAGTTACTAATTATGTATGTATGTGTATGTATGTGTAGATATATATATATATATATATATATATATATATATATATATATATATATATATATGTATGTATAGGTATGTGTGTATCTATATGTGTGTATATATTGATATATATAACATTTACTTCTGTTGCTGAATGATAAATCATATAAAATATTTTAATAGACTCCTATGCTATTTAAAATTGTATATTTGGAGCTCTAATGAATGAAGAAAGGAAGTTAGTGGGAAAGTTCACCAGATGTAGCCATCTGATGGACTAGGTATGTATTTCATTCCATGGTGGGCAAGTTTTAATGTACAAACTAGTTTAGTTTTATTTTTCTCTTTAAATTTTATGTTATTAATTATTTTCACCAAGCCTGACTTAATTCTATTTGATTATTTTAAAGTTAACATCTTACACAGAGATAGATGGATATTTACAAATTAATATTTTTCTTTTTATTATATGTAGAGGAGATGATTCCAGGAAAATATATTGACATTTTAAATACTTCTTTAAAATAACTTGGCATGGATATTACATTACTATCTTTAAACATAAATGGATTAAATAATCCAAATAAACAATCTAACTTACTAAGATATTTAAAGATAAATAAACTCCAATTAATCTTTTTACAGGAAACTCCTTTCAAAATTAATGATAATTTTAGTTGGAATCTAAATGATTATAGGACCTTAGCATGCTCTAAATTTAAATCTAAGAAAAGGGGAGTAATAATCTTATGGAGGAATAATTCTCTAAACCCTGAAATAGTATATAAATATATTGATAACAAAGGGCTTATAGCTATAGTCATACTGAAGTTGAATAATACGTTATGGACATTAGCTAACTTATACTGGTTTCCTGGTATTGGGACAGGCACAGTCAAAAAACATCTAGACCAAATCATAAACATTTCCAGAGGGAATATAATAATAGGAGGAGACTTTAATTGTCTAAATGACACTTCTCAAACTACCAACAAAAAAATCTCCACGTTTAACAGCTACTGCAAAAATACTAAAAAAATGGACTGAGTCATTAAAATTGATAGATACCTTTAATGTTATTGATAATAACTCCTTGACATTCTCTCATCAAGATTATAGGTTTGGTACTCAAACCAGAATAGACAAACTTTTTATATCACAAGATCTTCAATCCAAAATCACTTCTTTTTCAATAATCCCATGCCCTTTATCAGATCACAATTCACTAGTTCTTAAAGTACAAGTAGATTTTAAACCACTCACATTCCTTTCTAGAATACCTTCATACATTACAAAAATTAAAGAATTTAAACAATGGTTAGTGAAATAACTAAATTTCTATCTAGACATAAACTATAATTCGGAAGTAAATATAGTAATGGTATGGGATTCATTAAACGCTTATATTTATGGAAAAGCGATTGCCTGGTATAAAAATAAACTCAAACAATGGGAATCTGAACTACAAGAATTACAAAGGAAACTCACATTATATAAGTCAAAAATCACTCTAATACAATTGAGAACAAGAAGGAAATAGAAGAACTAAATAAAAGATATATCGATATTTTAAGTCATAAAACTAATTTAGCCATAGAAAGGTTAAAAATAAACACTTATGCTACTTCTCTGGAACACCTACATAACTTATCTGTTAAAGTCAAAATGCAATCCAAATCCAATTCTATTGTTACTATTCTACACGAAGAAAGACATAAGAAGGTCTCGCAAATAAGAAATATATTAGACACGTTCAAATCATATTTCAGTAATCATTATAAAGATACATATAATTCAATTGACCATTCCTTGTTAGGAAATATGATTTCTAATATTAAATCAATACCTGATAGTTTACAAAGAAATTTACAAAAACCTATTACACTCAAGAAGTCGCAGATAAAATCAAAGATAGTAAATTTGGTAAATCTCCTGGAATGGATGGTTTAATTTCAGAAATTTACAAATTATTTCCCAAAAATATAATCACCTTGCTACATAAGACATTAATTGAGATTCAAACCCATGCAATTATTCCCCCTTCATGGAAATACTCTCTAATTATACCCATTTTAAAGGAAAACAAGGATGCTAGCCTTTGCAGCTAATTTCACTACTAAATAATGATTATAACATTTTTATGTCCATCTTGGTAAATAGAATAAAAAATCAATTAAATGAAATCATTAACGATGACCAGACTGGATTTATTCAGAATAGACATACACATGATAACATTAAAAGAATATTGACTTTAATAGATTATCTAAATAAAGAAAATATAGAAACCTTGATAATAGGACTGGGTATTTAAAAAGCATTTGACTCCTTAAATTGGGACTATCTAATTAAAATTCTTGAAGCTTATGAATTCCCACTTTCCTGTATCACATTTATTAAAAAAGTATATGAAAATAATTTAGCCTATGTCAAATTAGGACCCTTTACTTCAGAACCTATACACATTAGGAAAGGTACTAAACAGGGATGCCCAACATCACTCATTTTATTGCACTGGCTATCGAACTATTGGCTATACTAATATGAAACAATCCAAAGATAAAAGGACTAAATATATTCAACCAATATAACTCTAAGATCATGCTCTTTGCTGATGATGTACTTCTCACTCTATTGAACTCAAAAGAGGCCTTAGATGAACTAGATATTCTATTAGAGAAATTTTATAAGATTTCAGGTATTTGCTGTAATAATCAAAAGTCTAAATATCTATTATTAAATAAAAAAGGACATACAAGTAGATAAAAATAGTATCATAGGAATGCAAGCTACAAAAATAAAATACCCAGAGATAGATCTATATGATAATATACAAGATATAATACAAAATAATTATAAAAGGATTATTGATATAATAGACTCTCTAGTGAATAAATATAATAATATGTTTCTAGTCTTTGAAGATAGACTTCAATTGATTAAAATGGTTCTTCTCCCTAAAATTGTATATATAGTCCAAGCTATTTTGTTAATTCCAGAGAGATCTTATCTTAAGAAAATAACATCAACACTACTAAGATTCTTATGGTACCCTAAAAGGAACAGAATTGCTTATGCGCATCATATAAGACAATGGGATCAGGGAGGAATACATTTCCCAGACATTGAATCATATATAAATGCTACATTACTCAAAAATGTGATTGAATGGATTAACCCTAATTACACATCCAACTGGAAAAAATTACATACAATGATTCTATTAAATGAAAATAAACTTACTAAAAATATTACTATTATAGATACGAATAATATACTATGGTATTCATTGTGTATAAATCTACAATGCAATATATCTAAACCAACAAAGACATTTGTAATAAATCATTTATACGATCATTTTAGAAAGTTTATAAATATGAACATGGAATTAAAGATCTGGTTTCCAACATTAATCCCCTTCAGCATTATAAAACGTTTTCCAGATAGAATTCATAAAGAAGTATTTATGCATTGGGAACAGAAAAAAACTAATTTGTTGGCTCCATTGTATAAAAAATCAAAAAGTTCTGGATATACAATATATGATGTCAACTTATGAATTAAACTCTAATGAATGGTTAATGCTTCAGAATACATTGACATTCTCCAGGGATCTATGTAGAGTATTAAATAATTCATCATACTCATCTTCACCTAAGTTTATAAGTAGATTGTTTGAAATTATTTATAATAACGAAAATATGAAGAATGGAACTTCATACTTATACAACTTAATAACAAACTACAAAACAGCACCTAAAACAACATATAGGCAATTTATTACTAGAGGATATTCGATTCAATTAACCCCAGAAAATAAGTAAAATATAATACTTTCAGTAAAATTAACCTCCAGTTCTCAGTATTGGAGAATATTTACCTGAAAATTCCTACATAGATCGTTCTTGACTCCTGATACAATTTCAAAATTCGATTCTACTTGTAATGGAGTATGCTGGAGATGTCAACAGATTGTAAAAGCTGACTGGTCTCATTTTTTTTTTATGAATGTAAAAAAATTAAACACTTTTGGGAAAATATTAATAACTTTTTAAAGGCTATTTACACAGATACATTTGTCTTGACCAAAGCTTTAATTTTATTGAATATATCTGAAGAGGTTTATCAAAAAAGAACTATTCTATATGTTTTATGGACAATACTAGCTATAACTAGGAAATGCATAACAATGAGGTGGAAGTTTACCATAGTACCTGGAAGAGACCAATTTCTATGCTTATTAAAGAAGACAGTGTTGATGGAAGTTAAAACCAAAGAATTAAGATTGTTTCCAATGCCATTAATTAATAATCCTTGGGGAAAAGTTTTGTCATTGGTTGATACTCTACAAATGGATCTAATCTCTTCTTAAATAAATCATTCTTAAGTTAAATATATTTATTTGTTACATTTCCTATCAATAATTTATTCATGTCAGGCTGTATGTAAATATGTACATAGTTTAACTCCATAGTTATTATGATTCTACATTGTAAAAGTATTTATTATTGTTGACTAATAATCAAAATAAAACATTTCTGAGTAAAAAAAATAAAATACACAGCCAGTCACACACCCATGCATTCCTCATTCATAAAATACACAGCCAGTCACACACCCATGCATTCCACATTCATAAAATACACAGCCATTCACACACCCATGCATTCCTCATTCATCAAATACACAGCCAGTCACACATGATGATTCCTCATTCATCAAATACACAGACAGTCGCATACCCATGCATTCCTCAATCATAAAATACACAGCCATTCACACACCTGTGGTTTCTCATTCATAAAATACACAACCATTCGCAAAACCATGTATTCCTCTTTCACCAAATACACAGCTAGTCACACACACATGCATTCCTCATTCATAAAATATACAACCATTCACACACCTGTCGTTTCTCATTCATAAAATACACAACCATTCACACAACCATGTATTCCTCTTTCATCAAATACCCAGTCAGTCACACACCCATGTAGTCCTCATTTATCAAATACACAAGCATTCACACAACCATGCATTCCTCATTCATCAAATACACAGCCAGTCACACTCCCATGCATTCCTCATTCATCAAATACACAGCCAGTCACACTCCCATACATTCCTCATTCATAAAATGCACAGCCATTCACACACCTATGGTTTCTCATTCAGAAAATACACAATCATTCACAAAATCATGCATTCCTCATTCATCAAATACACATCCAGTCACATGCCGACGTATTCCTCATTCATAAAATACACAGCCAATCACACACCCATGCATTCCTCATTCATAAAATACACAGGCATTCAGACACCCATGCGTTCCTCATTCATCAAATGCACAGCCAGTCACATCCACTCATTTCTCATTCATAAAATACCCATCCAGTCCCACTCCCATACATTCCTCATTCATAAAATACACAGCCAGTCACACATGTACACATTCTACATTCATGAAATACACAGCCACACACCAATGCATTCCTTATTCATCAAATGTACAGACAGTTACACACCCATGATTCCTCATTCATCAAATACACAGCGAGTCACACACCCATGCATTCCTCATTCATCAAATACACAGCCAATCACACACCCATGCATTCCTCATTCATCAAATACACAGTCACACACAATGATTCCTCATTCATCAAATACACAGACAGTCACACACCCATGCATTCCTCATTCATAAAATACACAGTCATTCACACAACTGTGGTATCTCATTCATAAAATACACAACCACTCAAAAAAACATGTATTCCTCTTTCATCAAATACACAGCCAGTCAAACACCCATGTAGTCCTCATTCGTCAAATACACAACCATTCACACAACCATGCATTCCTCATTCATCAAATACACAGCCAGTCACACACCCATGCATTCCTCTTTCATAAAATATACAGCCATTCACACACTTGTCGTTTCTCATTCATAAAATACACAACCATTCACACAGCCATGTATTTCTCTTTCATCATATACCCAGCCAGTCACACACCCATGTAGTCCTCATTTATCAAATACACAAGCATTAACACAACCATGCATTCCTCATTCATCAAATACACATCCAGTTACACTCCCATGCATTCCTCATTCATAAAATACACAGCCATTCACACACCTATGGTTTCTTATTCATAAAATACACAACCATTCACAAAACCATGCATTCCTCATTCATCAAATACACAGCCAATTGCACACCCATGCATTCCTCATTCATTAAATACACAGCCAATCACACACCAGTGGTTTCTCATTCGTAACATACACAACCATTCACAAAACCATGTATTCCTCTGTCATCAAATACACATCCAGTCACAAACTCATACATTCCTCATTCATCAAATACACAGCCAATCACACACCCATGCATTCCTCATTTAATGAAATACAGAGACAGCCACATTCCCATGGATTCCTCATTCATAAAATACACAGCCATTTACACACCTCTGGTTTCTCATACCTAAAACACACAACCACTCAAAAAAACATGTATTCCACTTTCATCATATACACAGCCAGTCACACACCCATGTAGTCCTCATTCATCAAATACACAACCATTCACACAACCACACATTTCTCATTCATCAAATACACAGCTAGTCACACACCCATGCATTCCTCATTCATAAAATACACAGCCATTCAAACATCTGTGGTTTCTTATTCATAAAATACACAATCATTCACACAACCATGTATTCCTCTTTCATCAAATACACAGCCAGTCTTACACCCATGTAGTCCTCATTTATCAAATACACAACCAATCACACAACCACGCATTCCAGATTTATCAAATACACATTGAGTGAAACACCCGTGCATTCCTCATTCATAAAATACACAACCATTCACCAAACCATGCATTCCTCATTCATAAAATACACAAGCCAGTCACACACCCATGCATTCCTCATGCATCAAATACACTGCCAATCACACACCCATGCATTCCTCATTTAATGAAATATAGAGACAGTCACACTCCCATGCATTTCTCATTCATAAAATACACAGCCATTCAAACACCTGTGGTTTTTCATTCATAAAATAAACAACCATTCACAAAATCATGTAGTCCTCTTTTATGAAATAAATAGCCAGTCACACCCATGCATTCCTCATGCATTAAATACACAACCATTCTCACAACCATGCATTCCTCATTCATCAAATACACAGCCAATCACACACCCATGCATTCCTCATTTAATGAAATACAAAGCCATTCACACACTTGTGGTTTTTCATTCATAAAATACACAACCATTCACAGAACCATGTATTCCTCTTTCATCAAATACACAGTCAACACACACCCATGCATTCCTCATTCATCAAATACACAGCCAATCACACACCCATGCATTCCTCATTTAATGAAATACAGAGACAGTCACACACCCATGTAGTCCTCATTCATCAAATACACAACCATTCACACAACCATGCATTCCTCATTCATCAAATACACAGCCAGTCACACACACATGCATTCCTTATTCATCAAATACACAGCCAGTCACACACCCATGCATTCCTCATTTAATGAAATACAGAGACAGTCACATACCCATGCATTCCTCATTCATAAAATTCATAGCCAGTCATGCAACAATGCATTCTTCATCATCAAATACACAGCCAGTCACACACCCATGCATTCCTCACTTAATGAAATACAGAGCCATTCTCCCACCCAAGCATTCCTCATTCATAATATACACAGCCAGTCACACTCGCATGCATTCCTCATTCATGTGGTTCCTCATTCATCAAATACACAACCATTCACACAACCATGCATTCCTCATTCATCAAATACAGAGCCAATCACACAACCATGCATTCCTCATTCATAAAATGCACAGCCAGTCATGCAACAATGAATTCCTCATTCATCAAATACACAGCCAATCACACTCCCATGCATTCCGCACTTAATGAAATACAGAGCCATTCTCCCACCCAAGCATTCCTCATTCATAATATACACAGTCAGTCACACTCGCATGCATTCCTCATTCATGTGGTTCGTCATTCATAAAATACACAACCATTCACACAACAGTGCATTCCTCTTTCATCAAATATGCAGCTAGTCACAAACCCATGCATTCCTCATTCATAAAATACACAGCAATCACACACCCATGCATTCCTCATTCATCACATACACAGCCAGTCACACACCCATGCATTCCTCATTCATGAAATACAGAGACAGTCACACACCCATGCATTCCACATTCATAAAAAAACACAGCCAGTCAAGAAAAAAGTACAGTTCTCATTAATCAAATACACAGCCAGTCACACACTCACGTATTCCTCATTCATAAAATACACAGCCAATCACACACCCATGCATTCCTCGTTCATAAAATACACAGCCATTCACACACCCATGCATTCCTCATTCATCAAATGCACAGCCAGTCACACCCACTCATTCCTCATTCATAAAATACCCATCCAGTCCCACTCCCATGCATTCCTCATTCATGAAATACACAGCCAGTCACACATGCACTCATTCTTCATTCATAAAATACGCAGCCAGTCACACACCCTTGCATTCCTCATTCACCATATGCACAGCAAGTTACAGTCCCATGATTCCTCATTCATCAAATACATAGCAAGTCACACAAGCATTTAGTCCTAATCATGAAATACAGAGCCAGTCACCCAACAATGCAGCTATCATTAATCAAATACACAGCGAGTCACACACCGATGCATTTCTCATTCATCAAATACACAGTCACACACGATGATTCCTCATTCATGAAATATACAGTCAGTCACACACCCATGCATTCCTCAATCATAAAATACACAGCCAATCATGCAACAATGCAGTCCTCTTTTGTATAATACACAACCAATCACACAACCATGAATCCTCATTAATCAAATACATAGCCAGTCACACATCCATGCATTCCTCATTCAACAAATACACAGCCATTCACACACCCATGCATTCCTCATTTTATAAAATACATAGACAGTCACATACACATGCATTCCGCATTCATAAAATACACAGCCATTCATACACCTGTGGTTTCTCATTCATAAACTACACAACCATTCACAAAACCATGTATTCCCCTTTCATGAAATACACAGCAAGTCACACTCCCACGCATTCCTCATTCATAAAATACACAGCCATTCACACACTTGTGGTTTCTCATTCATAAAATGCACAACCATTCACAAAACTATGTATTCCTCTTTCTTCAAATACACAGCCAGGCACACACGTATGTAGTCCTCATTCATCAAATACACAACCATTCACACAACCATGCATTCCTCATTCATCAAATACACAGCCAGTCACATACCCATGCATTCCTCATTCATAAAATACACAGCCAGTCATGCAACAATGCATTCCTCATTCATCATATACACAGCCAGTCAAACTCCCATGCATTCCTCATTCATAAAATACAGAGCCATTCTCACACACATGCATTCCTCATTCATAATATACACAGCCAGTCACACTCAATGCATTCCTCATTCATGTAGTTCCTCATTCACAAAATATACAATCATTCACACAACCACAAATTCCTCATTTATCAAATACACAGCCAATCACACAACCGTGCATTCCTCATTCTTGAAATACAGAGACAGTCAGATACCCATGCATTCCTCATTTATAAAATTCTCAGCCAATCATGCAACAATGCATTCCTCATTCATCAAATACACAGCCAGTCTCCCTACCATGCATTCCTCATTCATAAAATACAGACCCATTCTCACAGCCATGCATACCTCTTTCATCAAATACACAGCCAGTCACACACCCATATAGTCCTCATTCATCAAATACTCAATCATTCAAACACCCATGCATTTCTCATTTATCAAATACACAGCAATTCAGACACATGTGGTTTCTCATTTATAACATAAGCAACCATTCACAAAACCATGTATTCCTCTTTCATCAAACACACAACCAGTCATACTCCCATGCATTCCTCGTTCATCAAATATACAGCCAATCACACACCCATGCATTCCTCATTCATGTGATTCCTCATTTATAAAATACATAACCAATCACACAACAATGGATTCCTCTTTCATCACATACACAGCCAGTCACACACCCATATCGTCCTCATTCATCAAATACATAACGATTTACACACCCATGCATTCCTCATTCATCAAATACACTGCCAGTCACACACCCATGCATTCCTCATTCATCAAATACAAAGCCAGTCACACACCCATGCATTCCTCATTCAAAAAATACATAGCCATTCACACACCTGTGGCTTCTCATTTATAACAAACACAACCATTCACAAAACCATGTATTCTTCTTTCATCAAATACACAGCAAGTCACACTCCCATGCATTCTTCATTCATAAAATACACAGCCATTCACACACTTGTGGTTTCTCATTTATAGCATACACAACCATTCACACAACCATGCATTCCTTTTTCATGAAATACACAGCCAGTCACACAACCATGCATTCCTCATTCATCAAATACACAGCCAGTCACACACCCATGCATTCCTCATTCATCAGATACACAGCCAATCACACACCCATGCATTCCTCATTTAGTGAAATGCAGAGACAGTCACATACCCATACATTCCACATTCATAAAATACACAGCCATTCACACACCTGTGGTTTCTCATTCATAAAATACACAACCATTCACAAAACCATGTATTCCTCTTTCATCAAATACACAGCCAGTCACACTCCCATGCATTCCTCATTCATAAAATACACAGCCATTCACACACTTGTGGTTTCTCATTCATAGCATACACAACCATTCACACAACCATGCATTACTCTTTCATAAAATACACAGCCATTCACACACCTGTGGGTTCTCATTCATAAAATACACAACCATTCACAAAACCATGTATTCCTCTTTCATCAAATGCACTGCCAGTCACATAACCATGCAATCTTCTTTCATCAAATACACAGCCAGTCACGCACCCATGCATTCCTCATTTAATGAAATACAGAGACAGTCACATACCCATACATTCCACATTCATAAAATACACAGCCATTCACACACCTGTGGGTTCTCATTCATAAAATACACAGCCATTCACAAAACCATGTATTCCTCTTTCATCAAATACACAGCCACTCACACACCCATGCATTCCTCATTCATCAAATACACAGCCAGTCACACACCCATGCAGACCTCATTCATAAAATACACAGCCAGTCACACACCCATGCGTTCCTCATTTATGAAATACACAGCCAATCACGCACCCATGCATTCCTTATTCATAAAATACACAGCCAATCACACACCCATGCATTCCTCATTTAATGAAATACAGAGACAGTCACACACCCATGCATTCCTCATTCATGAAATACACAGCCAGTCACACAACCATGAATTCCTCATTCATAAAATACACAACTATTCACACACCCATGCATTCCTCATTCATTAAAAACATAGCCTGTCATGCAACAATGCAGTTCTCATTAATCAAATACACAGCCAGTCACACACTGATGCATTCCTCATTCATAAAGTGCACAGCCAGTCACACACTCATGCATTCCTCATACATAAAATACACAGTCACACAACCATTCATTCCTCATTCGTAAAATATACAGCCATTCACACACTCGTGTATTCCTCATTCATCAAATGCACAGACAATCACACCCACTCATTCCTCATTCGTAAAATACACAGCTAGGCCCACTCCCATGTATTCCTCTTTCATGAAATACACAGCCAGTCACACACCCACACATTCCTCATTCATAAAATACACAGCCAGTCACACACCCACGCTTTCCTCATTCATCAAATGCACAGCCAGTTACACACCCATGATTCCTCATTCATCAAATACATAGCAAGTCACATACCCATGTAGTCCTAATCATGAAATACAGAGCCAGTCACCCAACAATGCAGTTCTCATCAATCAAATACACAGCCAGTCACACACCTATGCATTCCTCATTCATCAAATACACAGACAGCCACACACGATGATTCCTCATTCATGAAATACACAGTCAGTCACACACCCATGCATTCCTCAATCATAAAATACATAGCCAATCACACAACAATGCAGTCCTCTTTTGTAAAATCACAACCAATGACACACCCATGAATCCAAATTAATCAAATACACAGCCAGTCACACACCCATGCATTCTTCATTCATCAAATACACAGCCATTCACACTCCCATGCATTCCTCATTCATCAAATACACAGCCAGTCAAACTCATACGCATTCCTCATTCATCAAATACACAGTCATTCACACACCCATGCATTCCTCATTCATAAAATACATAGCCAGTCACCCAACAATGCAGTTCTCTTTTGTAAATTATGCAACCAATCACACACCCATGAATACTCATTCATAAAATACACAGCCAGTCAAACTCACACGCATTCTTCATTCATCAAATACACAATCATTCATGAAATACAGAGACAGTCACACATCCATGCATTCCTCATTCATAAAATACACAGCCAGTCAAGGAACAATGCAGTTCTCATTAATCAAATACATAGCTAGTCACACACCCAAGCATTCCTCATTCATCAGATGCACAGCCAGTCACACCCACTCATCCCTCATTCATAAAATACACAGCCAGTTACACACTGATGTATTCCTCATTCATCAAATGCACAACCAGTTACACACCCATGATTCCTCATTCATAAAATGCACAGCCAGTCACACACCCATGCATTCCTCATTCATAAAATACACAGCCAGTCACACACCCATGCATTCCTCATTCATCAAGTGCACAGCCAGTTACACACCCATGATTCTTCATTCATAAAATATACAGCCAGTCAGACACCCATGCATTCCTCATTTATCAAATGCACAGCCAGTTACACACCCATGCATTCCTCATTCATAAAATTCTCCACATTCATGTATGGATTCATTGCTGACAATGCTGGTAACCCTAATGTATGTGTTGCTCTTCTACAATAGTACTGCTTTATTAAAGCTTTTTGTGCAAATTGTGACTTTTTAATTATTTAAAATCTTGTAACATGTTTTATTATCCTTAACTTAGTCTGAATATAGTGATGTAAAAACAATAATTGTTGCCTATGTGACAACTAGAATATTTTGCTTTAGAAAAGAATTGTATAGAAATCAGTAGTAAACAGCTTGAAATGATGTTGATTGGTAGTGAAGGAAATTAGTGTTAAAATGGGTTCTACATTTAATGTTACACCTGTAAAAATAAATAAATAAAACAGTGTATCAATATATGCTCATTCTGAAGCTACAAGTGCGAAATAGGAGTGGCTTTTATTAACAAAGAAAGTTTTAACTGAAAAAAACAGAAGGTCCAGTGGAAAAAAAAAATAACTTGTTACAAAGTAAAAATATGATTGAAATTGAATAGAGAACTACTTTATGAAAATAAAATATTGACAACTGCAAGAGTTTTCATATCCCAAACTATCACAGGCGTCATCGGATCTTGTTTTGTTTAACTATAAGTTTTTTTGCTGTAGCTTGAATATGACTGCAGTTTTGAAACAAGAACAGTCACAAAAGAAGATAGAAAATTCAAACTAATCTCTCTTGCTCTGTCTGTCTGTCTAGCTATAAAGTTATGCCACTGCAGTGAATAAGCATGTTTAGAGTATACTTTGGGATCACTATACTCAGATATATACCTCTACCTTCCCACGACTACATATTGCACTTTTAAGGGTCACAGGCATCCACAGAGTGTAAAATTTAGATAAACGTGTAGTGTGCAGATGTGGGTAATGACTAATGAGAACATACAGTTGTTAATAAACTTAACATAACAGCAGGTATTCAAATGAGCACTTCTGCATTAACCTCAGCTAGATGACCACAGCTTATAAACACTGGGAGGAGGAAGGGTGACAAGGAGTCCCTGAAGAACAGCCCTAACAAATCGCGTCCTACACCTGGGGAAGGAATCTAGTTTATAGTGCTTTGTAATAGTATGTACAGAGGACCAAGATGCTGCTTCTAGAATACTTCCAGAATAGTTCCAGAATCCAGCCCTTTCCAAAAACCCACAGATGAAGCCAAGGCCTTTGTAGAGTGACTCTTGAGACTGCCTGGAATAGTTTTGTTGTGTTAGGAATGAAACAAAGTAATAATATGAGACAACCACTTGGAAAATAATGTTTTGACACTGGTTGTCCTTTTTTTCTTACCTTCATAAGAAATGAAAAACTGATCTGAAGTTCTGAAAGATTTTGTTCTGTAAAAATAGTACCTGATTTGTCTGCAGACATCCAGTCTGAGTTAGCTCTCTTCCTCTTTTTAGACTCTAGAAAGAAGACAAGAAGATGTATACCTTAGCTTAAAGTAAGTTCAGATACCACTTTAGACATAAAAGAAGGATTAGTCCTCACAGAAACCCTATCTTTGTGAAAATGTGACAAGACTGACTTTTTATAAGAGTTTGCAAAGGAGATACTCTTGCAAAGATTAGAGAAATAAGCAAGACCGTCTTCCGTGTCAAGAACTTCAAGTCACTCAGATAAGCTGGTTCAAATGGCGTAAGAGTTTATTTTTCTAACACAAACTTAAGATCCCAAGTAGCAGCCAAATACTTTTTAGGAGGCTTCTTGTGCATCACCCTTTTCAAAAACAGTTTCATATGAGACTGCATTGAAAAAGGAGTCTCTATGGGCAGACGTTAAAATGGCCAATAAATGAACCTTGATCAAAGAGTAAGACAGATGCTAGTAACTCACACAAATAATGTAAAACTAGAGGAAACGACCATAAAATACCACAACGAACAAAAAGCCAAGAAAACCAAAAAGGCTCCACAAGTGAGAAGAACGAGACCACCGAGGGACAAAAACATTTATTAACCTTACAAAAGACAAGCTGTAGTAAATCAAGCGCGTTCGCCTGGTTAATACCAGGCTTTATGAAGATAAAAAACACAATCCAATACAAGCTTTAAATAGGCATGAATACAATCACATGACACATTGATTAGCAAATTTGGTAATCAACTAAATAGATAATTAAACTGTCAATATTAAAAAACTTTGCTTTTAAAGATACAGACACATTGTATCACAGCTGACATTCTATAAACCAACGACAGACCAAACCATATGTGAAAATCTAGATTAAAACTTAAAAAACTCCATACCTTTTAAACACATTGAATGTCAACAAGTGTAAAATACATTACAAAACATGAATAAAAATAAAATCATTATATAAATATAAATATAAAAATCATTAGTAAAACTTACAATCTAGCCATTCTTAATCTAAGGACACTACTGGTGTTAATGTTCTCATTAAGACCAGGGGATTTTCCAGCATTTAGCCTAAGCTGCCATAAAACCTCCCTATATTCGAGTCGGGTCTCCCAATCTCCCCCTCTGACATCCTGCATCACCTGCTCTAGGACAATAAATTTAAGTTGAATTTCAGGACAAACAGTAGAATGTTTATAAAAGGCATTCATTTCTTTCTTTTTAGAAATGTCATAAAAATGCTCATAAATTCTTCTTCTGAGGGGCCTTTTGGTTTTCCCTATATAGAAGCTAAAGCATTGTATGCATAGTCCTAAATATACAACACCTTTTGTCCCACAATTGTAGTATCTGTCAGCATTTTTATGGCAGGATGTTAGTTTATAGAATGTCAGCTGTGATACAATGTGTCTGTATCTTTAAAAGCAAAGTTTTTTAATACTGACAGTTTAATTATCTATTTAGTTGATTACCAAATTTGCTAATCAATGTGTCATGTGATTATATTCATGCCTATTTAAAGCTTGTATTGGATTGTGTTTTTTATCTTGATAAAGCCTGGTATTAAACAGGTGAAAGCGCTTGATTTACTACAGCTTGTCTTTTGTAAGGTTAATAAATGTTGCCCCCCGGTGGTCTCGTTCTTCTCGCTTGTGGAGCCTTTTTGGTAAAACTAGAGGAACACTAATCTTTATGGGTGTTGGCTGTTTTGTTGGCACCAACTAGAAAACTTTTTTTCATTTGCTTATATATGATTTCAAGTAGCAGGTTTTTTACCTCCATTACTACCTGCTGCTCATCCCCAGAAAAAAAAGGTGCTTAAAAGATATGAAGATCCTATCATTTCGGCAGTCACTTGCAGTTGTTTGAGATCAGGATGTATCAAACTCCCCAGTCTTGTGTGATTAAATCCAGTCTTGAAGAAGCTTGTGTCAATTTCCACTGTCCTTTTCCAGAAGAATGGAGAACCACTGTTTCCTGGACCAGAAGGCAGTCACCACAATGATCTTTGGAGTCTTTCTGAATCTTCAGAAGTATCCTGGATATTAGTGGAAATAGTAGAAAAGCATATAGGAACATTTCTTTCCATGGAAAAGAAAAGGCATCTGTCTTCTAAGCTTTCTTGCATGGAGTCTTGGAACAGATTTTTGCCAATTAATTGTTTAGAGAACAGGCAAAAAGATCTCTTTGAGATATTTCCCACAGATGGATCAAATTTTGGAAGACCCCTAATTCTGTTTCCATTCATGAGGATCTGCCCTAATGCTCCTCACCTTGTTTGCCACACAATTTTGCTCTGACAGAAAACTAGATGCCTGTAGAGTGAGATTATGCTGAAAAGCTATATCTCATGCTAACATGGCTAGTCTGCACAGAGGGTAAGATCATAGGAGGTTACTAGGCTAACGGCGACAGGGCCCTTACAAGCCTAGCCAAGTTCAGCCCATGTTCCCAAGGTTGTCTGGTTCAAGCAGACACTAAAATGGGCACCTATTGCCCCTGTCCAATAGGGATACAGTTGGAAGCCCCAGGGTGAACTTCCGGTTACCCATCCAATCATCCAAACTGTACTAAAATAGGGGCTTTTTATAACATGAATTGGAAGCTTATTCCAAAGGTTGGGCAACCTCTGTGAGACATCTGTCTCTCCAGCAAGTTCTGTTGATGTCCGATACCAGGTTAACGTACTTTGAGCAAGTGACCCGTTGGCATTTGACTCGCAAAAGTGCAGCATTTCCATTAAAGCTGGGTCAGTGATTGCTCTATATGCAAGGCACAGGTCACCTCTGAGCAGTCTATATGACACAGAGTAAAGTGATAATGATTTCAGTCTGTCTGCATAAGACAGATCTTGAAGACCCTGAATTTTCTTTGGAAGGAAACTTTGTTGTCTCTCCAATTGCTGCAGGTGTTTGGAAAGGAACATACCAAAGGGGGCATTGTACTCTATTACTGGCCTGATGAGGGAAGAGTACAGGGGGGTTATAACTTCTTTTTTTCTGAAGGTAATGCCCTTACTTATGAGCTGAACAATATAAAATGCCCTTCTTACCACTGTGGAGACATGGTGATCGAAGTTAAGGTTGTTGTCAATCTGTGTGCCCAGATCTCTCACCACTGACTGTGTCCTTAAGGTATTGCTATTGATGTGGTAGTTTGCAGTAACATCACCCTTGCCGAAGGGGATGATAATGCATTTTTTGCATTAAGTTTAAGGCCATGACTTTGATACCAGTTATTAGTCTGTGCAAGACCTTCTTGCAGAATGTTCACATCCCTAGGGGTTGCAATGATTGCTCCCAGTTTGCAGTCATCAGCAAACTTTGTCAGCTACACTCCTTTAGTTTTAGCCTGTACTTCGGAGAAGCAGATTGTGAACAGTAGGAGTACCAGAATCGATCACTGTGGAACACCACTGGTTACAGGTCTGCTGGAGGAGGTGGAGTCCCCTATTTTGATCATATGAGTTCTATCACTGAGTCAGTCCACAACCCACCTGACAATATGGGTTGATACCCAGTAGGTCAGTTTATCAATGATGCCTGAGTGGGCGATTGTGTCAAGGACCCTATGTCTAGGTAGGCTGTATGCACAAATTTGCCCTCCTCTATGGCTTTGATGACTGTCTCGAAGAAGTCCACCAAGTTTAACAGGCATGCTCTGCCCTTGACAAAGCCAAACTAGGTGGGGTCAAGTATTTGGAGATTTCCCATATTTTTGTTAATAAGGTCTATGATGATCCATTCCATGGCCTTGCAGATAAGGCTGGTCAGTTTAATGGGTCTATAGCTTCCATGGTCCATGGTTGCATCTCCTTTCTGCAAAGGGACGATGGTAGTTATTTTCCATTCCTCTAGGATAAAGCCAGTGCTTAGGTTGTGATTGAAAAGTGTGCTCAATGGTGATGCTAATTTCTTTTTTAACCCATGTAGAACACAGCCCAGGATGTTGTCTGGTTCCATAGAGGCTGTGTTTTTGGCCTTGGAGAGGGCATTTAAGACCTGCTCCTCAGAGATACTAGGTGGGGTACAGGTGCTAGGGATGCTTTGAGATATATGTGGCAGGGACTGGGGAGTGAAGTTTTCAGTGAACCTGTCAGCCAGAAGGTTTGCTATACCCACAGGTTCTATATATGTAGTACCATCAACTATGAGTTCAGCGCAGATCTGGGCCTTACCTTTTAGGTCATGGATGTAACTAAAGAATGTCTCATGGTTATTCTTAGTTAGAGCAGCTAATTTGGATTTGCAGTTAGCTTTGGAGAACTTCACTAGGAGTCTTATTTGCTTGTTTAAGTTGAGGAGGGAATGTTTCCAGTTTTGAGACCGTTCCTTCCTGCTGTTAGACAGCAGCGTCCTTCCACTATTGTATAGCCTATTAATGGCAGTTGTTCACCGGGCAGGTTTGTTTTTCCTTGAAGATCTTGCTTTGGTTCTATCAGGTATGGCAGAGTCAATACAATTGTACAGGTGCTTGTATAAAGAATTGGTGCATAACTCAGCATAGGTGTCTGTTCCATCAGTGAGGGGGAGGGGCTATGAAGCTATTTATGCTGTCATGTAAGAGGTTGCAAGTGACCATGGAGAAGGTTTTTAGTCTAGTTTTTGCTAAGGGGGGGTCTTGTGTTATAGCTACTTCTAGCGAGACTGATTTATGGTCAGATCACACCAGGGATGGTCACACACTGGGGGTGGTGCAGCAGTCCCCCATGTTAGTGAGCACCAGGTCCAGGATGTTTGAGCCCCTTGTGGGTGTCAACCAGCTGGTGAAGGGCATTCGAGTTAGCGAAGTCCAGGAACCTTTGGGCAAGTGAATTAGAATAGGTATAATTTACCCAGTCTATGGATGGATAATTAAAGTCACCCAAAACCAGGGTGTTTGGTTGTATCATGATTGATTCAAGTGAATCCAAGTAGGCTGAGTGGATGTCGTCATTCATGGAGGGGGTCCTATAGCTGGCAATGACCTGAAGAGGGTCTTACCTACAGTCAATTGCACCTGAAGTAATTCAAGGGAATAGTGCTGTTTAACCAGTCTAGAGGTATATTTATCTTTAATGAATATAGCTATACCACCTCCTTTAGTTCTCATGCCTTCAGTTTGTGGTCTGAACGTGTTTAAGGAAATGTAACTGGTATAGTTTGGGTGCTCTCCACAGCCTTAAACCAGGTCTCAGTGACTGCACAAATGTCAGCATCTTCCCATGGTGAGGACTGCTTCCAGTGAGTGCAGTTTCTGGTTTAGACTCCTAGCATTTAGCAGCATAACCCTGAGTTTGTTTTTAGAGGGTATTTTTACATCTGGAATTTTGTTCTTGTGAAATTGCCTAAAAAAGGCACTATGGGGATGGCAAGAGCCTTAGCCAGTTACGGAAATCCCAGGGGTCACAAATAAAGACCACCTCTGGCAAAGCATCAGGTCTGTCAACTATGTCATCCCAGACTGACAGATACTGGATCTCCTTTGAATGATAGCAGAAACTAAGCCATTTGTTGAAGTCAGTCATGTTTGTATTGAGGCATCATCCTAGGTGAAGGTAAAATGCTACTTACGGCTAGGTACATACCTGCCTAAGACACATAATCCAAGAGCTCAGTCATGTCTCTCTTCATATAGTCCAGTTAGGTATGTTTTAAGTCTTTCACACCAAAGTGGACTACGAATGAGTAATAACAGTGCCTGTTGTTGAGAGACTTGAGTGCGTGTGTGATGTGATGGCTCCTGGCACCTGACAGACAGATGACCGTGACCTTTTCCTTATCCAGCCTGGTGAGAGGGACATCTGCGGGTCTCACAACTGAGTCGCCCATGACTAAGATGTTTGTTGTTGTGTTATGGCTTAGGGGTTTGACTGGTGAGACACTGGTGTGTGATATATTATGTGTACCATGTCCTGCAGAGAATGTATTATGTGAAGTGTTCTTGTGTTTGCGTTTGGGAGGTCTCCGATGTTTAGGTAAGTTTCTTGTAAGGACCTCTGCATATGTAGGTTTATTTGTTGTTGGTTTGGTAGGTGCAGGAGGTGAGGTGTGCATGCTGACAACCTGCTTAGTATCAGATGGACTGACTGGTAAGTGAGAGAGCCTGGATTCTAGGTTCTTGATATAGATGGACCTCTCACATAATGAATTTGTGTGGACTAGAAGAAGTGGATTGTCAGTGTACATGAGGCAACTGCTACATTACCTCAGCATGCTCATGTCAACCAGGCTGGCTGGAGAAACTGTGGAACATTGTCCAGCCATGATGCTCGGTAAGTTGATGTGGTCAGGAAACAGGGAGAGGACAGGAAGGAAGAGGTTAAGTAGAGGACAGGAGAAGTGGCAAAAAATACAAAGGACTACTGGGTAGGATCTGTGTTAGTACCTCAGGAGCTTCGCTGAATGTATCACCTGTCAGTGAGGGACAGTCATGAGAACTCAGTGGTAGAGCACCACCTGAGTACTAAGGGACAATTTGCAGGTAAAAGTGTTTGCGTCCGTGATGCACAAACATGTAGCAAATGAGCACAAATGGACCTAAATAAATGAAACAATACAAAGTTCAAAACTGAGCCCTGTTCCAGCAACATTCAATGAAATGAGTTCTAACTGCACACTCCTGCCACTAGGGTGCAGGTTAACCCTCTCCTACAAGGATGGCCTGGTTAACCGCTCACATCATGCAAACAGAACTAGATTCAGCAGATCTGAATCTAGTCTATACTACAGCAAAGTCCAACAACTTTAATACAAAAAAAACAGTTCAAATAATCAGTGATATGGTAAAAATGCAGTTCAAAAGTGTGATACACAGTGAAAACTTCTACTTATGTTTTGCAGAGATCAGAAGATGGCTTAGATTTGCTTATGTAGCAAATGAGAGCAAACTGATCTAAATAAATTAACCAATAAAATGCTCTATTTCCCCCACGTTTGTTCATGTACCAGATTACTATGGTGTTGTCTCTAAGCACTTGTAGAGGCACTACAAATTGCTGGTGATTTAGAGAGTTGAGAGCTAACAGCTAACACCTCTTTTATGTTGATGTGTTTTGGCTAGATTTCTTGTTCCAAAGACCCTGCACTTTTAAACCCACTAAAACTGCTCCCCAAACAAAGGCTGAGGTATCTGTTAAGACTGACTGTGCCGGAGCAGGACACCTGGATTCCTAGAGATTTGGTGTCTCCATCACAGAATCTCCTTTTTCACAAATCCTAGAAATGGAATTTGAAAAGTCAAAAGATGTTGGTGCTGGGAGCATGGAAATTTCAGGTATCATTGTAATGTTTTCATGTGGAATATTGCGAGAGACATCATGAATATCATTGATGCCATGTGACCCAGAATTCAGAGGGATTCCCTTGCTGAGATGGATGTGTGAGTGGAAAACCTCAGGAATCGATCTAAATACAGATCACTTTTTCCTATGGAAGAAAAGCTGTTTGAACTGAGATGTCCAGCAGACCCCCCATAGCTTTCAACCTTTCATGTCCAAAATGAGGAACACTAGCCCTCATAATGTGGAACAAATGGGCAAAATGTGGAACACTTACTAATGGTTTACTAACAACTTCAACTAGGAAGGTCATAGGATGGTTAAAATACACTGGTTTTACTTATAAAGATGATCTTTTAATGAATTAATATGATCCATTTCTATTTACAATGAATTTCACTTAAAAAAATTACTAAAACTGAATGTGTGACAGAGTCTTTCAATGTGGAACTTTGAGGGAACTTCAAGGAACATGAACTTTTTAAGACCCCAAATGATGTACGTTCCTCGTAATGAGGTACACTTGAGATGTATGCTCCCCCACAAAAATAAAACCCTGTGAGAAGGAATCAGAAAAGACTTTTGAATGTTCTTTTTTAACCCTAGCCTGTGTAGGAGATCCCTTACCCAAGGGATGGGTTCCTGACACTTTGAAAAATACTCTGCAAAGATAAGCTAGTCATCTAAGTAAAGAAAAATGTGGACACGTTGCAGTGTGCAGTAAGTGATCTTAAGAACTAGCCACTTTGTGAGCACCCTTGGAGCAGAAGATAGCCCAAAATGTAAGGCAGATAACTGATAATGTGATCCAGGCACACAAAGCCTTAATAGACACCTGGATGTTGTATCTGTAGGAAAGTGATGATATGCATCTAATGTCACTAGGAAACTCAAGTGAGGAATAAGGGGTTTGGAGTTGGCATAATGGTTAAAGTGTATACCTTACAGATACAAAGTGCTGAGTTTGATTCTCAAAGGAGATAATTATTTAGGCTTAAAATGGTCTGGGTGGGCAGTTAGTCTAGTATGAAATTATGAACCTTATAAGAGGTAGCAAGTTGTGAAATGACAGCATTTTGAACTTGGGCTATATCACAAACTGGTTCAGAAAGGAAAGGTCCAGAACTGGTCTCCAAGAAGCCTCTTTCATTGGCACGAGAAACAACCTTGAATAAAATCCTTCTCCAAAATGAGGACATGAGACAGTGTTCTATCATCCCTGCGCCAGTATATGTTGGGTGACAGGAGAGAAGAGAAGACTTTCATATGGTAAATGAGGAGGAATCATCTGAAAGGAGGGAGGGACTCCCAATACCATGTGTAGCCTTGAGCAAATACTCTCAAGACCCATCTGACTGAAATAATCTGTTGCCAAAGACAGAAATGGAGGTTCAGAATTTTTTTGGAAGGATTGAAGGACGGCCAGGTTGGGGATGGGGAGGAAGTCCCTCATGTAGTCATTCAGATTTAGTAGACTGTCTTTTGTTCTGGGGAGTTTACTGCTTTCTCGTGAAACCTCCTCACCACTGCTTTTTTTAGCATCCATTTAGCAGCAGATTACTGGGACTGTTTACTTTGCTTTTTATTGAAAATTAGACAAGGGAGTGTAGAATCCCTTGGTAGAAATTGGAGAAGGAACAAAAGCATCTGTGAGATCCCTTGAAACAGCTGCCCATAATCATTACACTTTTCAATGACTCTTCAGCAGAAAGTCCAAAGTTCTCTATACAGGGGAGAATTCAACATTTGTATTTTGAGATTCTCTGGGAGCTTTGGTTAATGCAGTCAGGCAAACCTACGCGTAACAGTTCCAGTGGCAGCAGCCCTGGGAATTGTACCTGTAGCATCATATGATCATCCTAAAGAATGGGCAGTAAACAAGTACACAAAGCAGATGTTTCCACACAAGGGTCAACAGATGCTCAAATATTCCTCATATTCTACATGTGGTCAGAATAAACTTCAACATATGAGTTTGACAGCTGAAAATTCTAAAAATTGGAGTTGCAAAAGCATACACTTGTTTCCGCAGACATATCAGAAGCCTTCCCATCCTTGTTAAAAGGGCAAGGATTAGTATTAACCATATGTTTGGCAACAGCTGGATTCTCTAAAGGAATAGCTGCTGGGTCAGGTGTGGAATTAATGTATAAAAATGAAAAAGATTGAGGAGCTATATATAATCTATCTGCTTTTCTGGAGGCAGCAGGCTGACTGTCAGGGAAACTGCAGGCTTCAACAAAAATATCATCCCCCACAGCAGAAGGAAGGGAAGGAATATAGGTGTAGCTTCAGGAAATTCCATTTGTAATAAATCATAATATTTTCTAAGGGACTGAGAAACATCACTGTTTTCCCACTGAAACAATTGATTCGTACTGGAAGTAATCTTAAAGGAAGAGAATTAGTTCTTCACAGTGACTATCCGAAGTCCCACTTTTCTCAGAATCTGAATCAGAAATCTGTGGAGGAATTATATCATCTGCCCCTTCATGCTCATTTTGAGGTACAAACTCCAATCTCTTCAGGAAAAGAAGAATCCCTTTTTCTTTTAACAGAACCAACCATATAAGAAGGGTTAAGAGCCTGCGATAAACCCTGAGCTAAGCCCAGTAATAAATTACATCTGTCCAGTGTCACTGAGACAGGAATTCCCAAAGAAACAGATCTATAATTGCCAGCAATCACCTCCCTAGGGATGGGCACAGCTTTCTGGCTAAGTAGAGAGGCATGCTCTGCCATTCTCCCAGAACCAACATCACACCAAAAGCCACAGGTAAAACTTAAGTTACCTACTTTCACATCTAACACCTCTAGTGCACACTGCAGTGTTTAGGATAAACCATTTTTTTCATCTTACCTTTAAGCATCTATTGCAAGACCACCAGTTATTGTGGAGCCCATATTCTGCTTGGGATTAGTGCTTCTGTTTTCTCCTGGTGAGAGAAGGAGTGCAGTTACATTATTTCATGGAAACAGCTGATCACCAGAAAGCTTAATAACTGCTTTATAGGTGACAGCTTAGAATATGTGCTTATATTCTGATTCTGGTGAGAGTAGGAGCAGAGTGCATTGATTCCTGACTCTTTCTGGTTGGAGAGTGAGTGTCTGTGCTTAACATACCTGATTTGTCTGGTTGCTATTCGAGGCATCTACCAGAAAAAGACTATAATCCTGCAGACCCTTGCATCATCTGGGACAAGACTGTGTATCACCAAACAGGCCGTGACCTGCTTCTTGTCTTGGGATTGGTGCTAAAACTAACTAGTTTTAGCTAGAACTAGCCAGTTTTTTTTAGTTTCAGCACTCAGAACTGTTTCCTTGTGCTCAGCACTTGCTCAGAACTCATTGTAAGCCACTAAATAAACTACAAATTAGTACAGCACTTGACTTTCTTTACTTGTCAAGAGGAAAACAGTTCTTAGTACTTAAATTAATAAGCACCAACAAAAAACAAAAAAAAACAAGTAATCTCCATGGTATCCCCGAAGTCTCAAAACAATCCACTAAACAAGTGTTGTGGGTCCAAAAACAAAACAGTGTAAGAAACTTCTCTGTGTGGAAGATTTTCAGTCCATATATCTCTAGTTAGTCACTGTATATTAATCGGATCAGACAAATGTAGTAGAAGTAGGGAACTTAAACTCGTCTTAAGTAAAAAAAAATAAATAAAAAAATAAAAAATATATAATTATACAGAATTACTAAGTATTCGAAAGTAATCCAAGCAAGGCAGGCAGTCTGTTTCCAGTCGAAAATCCTTTATTAAGTACACAGACAAGCGATCCAAGTAAAACAAAAAACGAGTAATAGTTTCCCCACAAACTTTCTAAATATATATACTTTTTATCAGGCAAGGGAGTGGTTTATTGTGCTGTAAAACAAAGTGTTATTGGTACACATGTTAAATTCACATCCCTTCCCCCATTAGTGTGACATTTGAGCTGGTCCTGCCCTACTTATTAGCTGTCATAATAATATAACCCTTATGTACGTTAAATAAAATAAAATAAAATAAAATTTATAATGATGTGGTACCTCTTATTTAACCAGATTATTAAGTAAATTATTAAGTCTGTGATTTTATCCAAGACAATATACTACATGGCTGGAAATATATCAACCTTAGTCCATTTGGCAATCGAAAATATATATAAATATATGCATATACACTTTGCATGTAAAAAAATTATTTTTATTTATTTTTTATTTCATTTTACATTTGTTTACTGGGCTAGTCTAACTGAATATATGTCCATTTTCAGTAGAGGCACGGGGAGAAAAGCTCCACATAAAAAAGCAAATAGTTGCAACTACAGATACAGTTCACTTATCAGACAAAACAGCTGTTTACATGGTAACATAGTAATCCTGAAAGATAACAAACTTTTTATTTATTTATTTATTTTTAAGTCCAAACAATAATAGAAGAAAAAAAAATATTTAGAAGGGTGTGAGACATTCCAAAATCTAAGCTGGATATACATCACAGAAGAACAAATGATTATTTAAAAGGCAGGGACACATTATTTAAAAGGCAGTGACTCATTTCTAAGGCAGTGACACATTCATAAAGTCCTAGCTGGGTAAGATCATCCTAACCTATAATAGTTTCTAAGAAGAATGGATTTTATACAGTCTAAAGTTAGCCAACTGATCAGAAAACAGAGGGGTAGGAAGGTCATGAACTTAAAAGTAGCAATGAAGTGAGCAGCATTTAGTGCGAGAACCTAGGATAACAGGAAGAAGATTCTTAGTCTGGGTTGGTACATGGACATAGCCAATGGGTTGTAAGGTATATTTTGAGTTTCGTTTTGAATAGAGGAGTTGAAGAAAGAAATATGAGTTCACCAGGAAGTAGGTTCCAGATTTTTCCCACAGTGTTAGAGAAAGGTGAATCCCCTGCTTTATTGTTGGGTTTTTGTCTAGATACCAGTAGTTTATTTGCTGAGCGTAGGTTTTTAAGATTTTTATACGGGGTGATTAGACTCATGAGTATTGGTGTATTGCTTGGATGATAAAGGATCTTATGGGCAATAATTGATTATGCAGCTCCAGCCAACCAAGTTGTTTTAGATTTTGGCAGTGGTGGGTTCTAAAAGGGGAGCCAGTTGGAAATCTGGCAATGTTATTGTAGGAGGTTGGCAGTTTGTTGAGGTTGCTTTTAGATAGATTAGTGTATATAGGAGAGGTATAGAGGAGAGTTGAGATAAGGTGTGTGTGGGCAATAGTAGTTCTAGCTATGGGAGTAAGGAAGGGTTTAGTCTTATAGAGGGAGCCTAGTTTTCTGTTAACTGATTTTATTGTGGTGTTGATATGAGTATCATAGTTAAGGTTGTGATCTATTGTTACTCCTAAGAGTTTGGTGGTAGTGTCAGGAGATATGACAGTGCCATTATTAGATTTGATAATGAGGTCAATTGGGTGGACTTTTGTGTGGGAGTAAATAGCAATAATTTTGTCTTTTTGGGGTTAAGGAGGAGACAGCACTGTAAGAACCATTTTTCTACTAATTCAAAGACATTTTGGGTGAGGGACTGCAGTTCAGATGGACCAGTAGCAGTGCATATTAATGTGGAGTTGTCTGCATTTTGTATGCATGTAGCTTGAGGGATGTTTACATTTAGATCATTGATAAAAATTGAGAATAGAAGAGTGCCCAATATAGAACCTTGGGGTACACCAAGGGTGACAAGAAGGTAGTTAGATAGACTATTATCCTAAAGCACTGCCAGTTGCCTGTTATCTAAGTAGGACTTGAACCACAGTAGTGCCTGTGTATCAAGTGAGAGGGACTTAAGTATATTAAACAGTAACTGATGGCTGACCATGTCAAATGCTTTTGAGAGATCAATAAAGATTGTGGAGGAAAGAGTGTTACTGTTATGGTTTTTGTTAATGTGGTCAGAAAAGGATAGGAGGGCAATGGTGGTGCTATGGAAAGGTCTAAAGCTATTCTGAGAGTTCACTAATGGGCTATTTTGGAGAAGGTGGTCTAACAGTTGATGGTGGATGCATTTTTCCATAATTTTAGCTAAGGGAGAGAGTAAGGCAATTGGACCAAAGTTAGATAGTTCTATTGAATTACTGCCTTTGTGTAGGGGGATTATATGGGAGCTTTTCCAAATGGATGGGATGGTACCTTCTATTATGGTTCTGTTTATTAAGACAGAAATAGGATAGGCTATACCTTTTTCTGCTATTTGCAGATATTTGGCTGGTAATAGGTCAGCAGAGGGGGTAGATGGTTGAGGTTATGAAGAAGGGTACAGGTGAGGGGTGTAGGAATAGGTTGTAGTTGAAATGAAGGCAGTAAGTTAGTTGAGGAGGAAGGCAGGTTGGAGAATACAGGAGGTAATGAGTTAGCAAGTGATTGGATGGCTTCAGTAAAGAAGGTATTAAAGGCATCAGCAGTTTGTTTGGGAGTCTCATGGGATATTCCTGATGGGGTTGGTGTCTTTGAGTGGCCTGGATGTAGGAGTCTATTGATACCTAGCCAGCATTTGTGTGGTTTATGTTGGTTAGTTTGTTGATGGAAATGTTGTATATTCAAAAAAACTATGTGCATGAGGGTTACCTGCTCCAATCATCTAAACCTAATCTCTATCATGACTAGATCATACTGAAGAGACAGCTATGGATCCCGGAGACCACGCTTCCTCTGGAAAAGGTTTCCTATTCACATGATGCAGTGCCCTTCCCCAACAGTCTTCAAACACAATCTGAAACAATGGATAAGAAATTGCAAATTAACTCCTGGGGTGGTGCTCATGTCCCTTATGGACAGAGACAGTCTGTAAAAATTGTCAAAACTCCACTTGCTGACCTTTGTTATTTCTTCCCCTATGTACAGAAAATTGGGCAAAATCTGGGTAAAACTGGCTAGCCTTGTAAAGGCTCTTGAGCTGTTAGCCTAGTAATCTCCTATGAACCTATGAAGTTGAAAGTAGAAGTTTCTTTTATCTAATAGTATTGATGTTTTAGTAGTATTTCTAAGCTGTTTAAATTTTAAATGATCAGCTGGGTCTTTAGTAGTGAGCCATTTGGCCCAAAATTTGTTTCTAAGTAGAATTTTTGCTTAGTTTCCTTTGTTAGCCATGGAGCAGTTTTTGTCCTGATCCTAAGAGTACAAGTAGGGGCATGGTAGTCCAAGATTTCTAAGAATTTGGAGTTGAAGAATGTCACTGCATCCTCTAGCTGGAGGTGTTTTAGGGGTGACCAATCACACGCACTAAGTTGATTTTGGAAGGTTTCAGGGTTAAAATGTTTATTGGAAAAAGTGTTTCTGTGAGCAGTAGGTTAGGGAATATTAGTCTTTTGTCTAATGATCTATGTTAGTGAGTGGTCACTAATGTCATCTTGTAGGGTGCCTGCTTTATATGTTAGGGACTGAGTATTTGTTAGAATCCAATCTAAGGTGCTTTTTTTATTGGTAGGTTTGTGGATTCTGGTAGGAAAGGTGATAGTTTGGGAAAAGCCATGTAGGTTTATGTGGTTAGTAGGATTAACAGTAGTACAGAAATTCCAGTCTATATTAAAGTCACCTAGCACTATGGCTTCTTGTGGGTAGTTTGTGGAAAGCCAGCTAAGGATATTTTCAAGGGTGGTGATATTATTACCTGGAGAAAGATAGGAGCATATGATGTAGATGGACTTACAAGTGTTTAGTTGAAGCTTAGTGATAAGGATTTCAGTATTGGTATCTGAAGGTGGGTGGACATCTAGTAAAGTAACTTGGAGCCCTGTTTTATATATTATGGCTACGCCCCCACCCTTCTTGTTCAGGCGATCTAATCTCAAAATATTGTATCCTGGAGGGGTGATTTCATAGCCTTGGGTTGCTGGTTTTAACCATGTTTCAGTTAGACATAAGATGTCAAATGCATGTACTTCTAGGAGAGCATGAAGGTGAGTCACTTTATTGTTTATACTTCGTATATTTATGAGAGCTATGAAGAGGGAGTTAGGAGACCTTGTAAGGGTGTGAAAGGTAGAGGGAGAGGGTCTAACTGGGTTAGTGGGGCAATTATTGGTGGGACCAGGGTTGGGATGAATGTCACCATCCAGTAGGAGGTGTTGATGTAGTCTATGTGTGTGAATTAGAGGTTGATACAATATGTTTTGGGTTTTCTTGGCTTGGAGATATTTTTAGGTAATATGGAAAACTCTATGATACTTTGGGAGGAGATAGCTGGCTGTTGATGTTATGTTGATGTGTTCATGGGTGGCTGATATAGCTGGTAGGGATGCTTGTTTAGAGGGCTGGTGGGAATTAGTGTAGTTGAAATGCTCATAGGCTGTTAGAATATAGGGTAGAAAAAGGAACGGTAGAAGTGAGTACAAGATAAGTTTAATGTATGTTAACATGGGTGCAGTAGGCATTGTGATGTAGAAGTAAGGTAGTGAATGAGAGGTGGAGTATGTAATGATGTGGGAGGAGTGATGGATTATCTAGTGAATACCCCTAATGAGAAGCAGGTTTGGATTGGATAATGGGAATGTGGGTGTGGCTAGAGAGGTATAAGCATAGGAGCACTGGGTGTGGGAATTGGGGGCAGGGTAGGGGAGTGGAGTGAGCCCGCAGGGCGAACGGAGTGAGTTCAGACAAGTAAGTATGAGAGTTCAGAGAGAACAATCAGTGGATTGCTAATTCCTATGAGGGTACTACCAGGTAGGTAGAAACCCAGTGAGAGCAATAGAAGAGGGGATCCCTGAGTGCACTAGTGAGGAATGAGGTGGATGTTAGGAGAGATGTACATGTAATCTACAACAGCACTGCTATATATTAAGTTCAGCTAGGAGAGAAATAGGGTAAAATGGGTGAGAAATGCACCTAGTAAAGGTAGCCACCTGCAGGAGAAAAGTAAATTGCAGCAGAAGCGGCTGTTAAGAGAGTGATAGTGAAAAAAAACAAAGTAGAGAGACTCTGGTTATCAACTTCTGGAGGCTATAAAAGGAGGAGAAAAGTTTAGTTGTTAGGGGTAGAGAGGGGCATGGCTGCTGGGCATCCTGCTACGTAGTTTATTAAATACAGCTGTAGGTATTTTAATAAGGTCCTTCATACACCTAGGTTTGTAAAACATGTACTTCTTTGCTCCCTTTGGTGCTGGGACTCTGAGTTTCCTTAGATTAGGTTGAGGTGGCTGGTTTTGATTGAAAGGGGTCCTTATTCTCTTGGCAGGAAATTTCTGAAAGTCACAGTACAGTATAGTGGGATGGAATGTTCTTTGCTCCCTTCAGTGGTAGGACTCTGAGCTTCCTTAGATTAGGTTGAGGTGGCTGGTTTTGATTGAAAAGGGTCCTTATTCTCTGGGATGGAAATCTCTGAAAGTCACAGTACAGTATAGTGGGATGGAAAGTTCTTTGCTCCCTTTGGTGCTAGGACTCTGAGCTTCCTTAGATGAGGTTGAGGTGGCTGGTTTTGATTAAAAGGGGTCCTTATTCTCTGGGCAGGAAATCTCTGAAAGTCACAGTACAGTATAGTGGGATGGAAAGTTCTTTGCTCCCTTCGGTGCTAGGACTCTGAGCTTCCTTAGATTAGGTTGAGGTGGCTGGTTTTGATTGAAAGGGTTCCTTATTCTCTGGGCAGGAAATCTTTGAAAGTCACAGTATAGTATAGTGGGATGGAAAGTTCTTTGCTCTCTTCGGTGCTAGGACTCTGAGCTTCCTTAGATTAGGTTGAGGTGGCTGGTTTTGATTGAAAGGGGTCCTTATTCTCTGGGCAGGAAATCTCTGAAAGTCACAGTACAGTATAGTGGGATGGAAAGTTCTTTGCTCCCTTCGGTGCTAGGACTCTGAGCTTCCTTAGATTAGGTTGAGGTGGCTGGTTTTGATTGAAAGGTGTCCTTATTCTCTGGGCAGGAAATATCTGAAAGTCATGGTACAGTGTAGTGGGATGGAAAGTTCTTTGCTCCCTTCGGTGCTAGGAATCTGCACTTCCTTAGATTAGGTTGAGGTGGCTGGTTTTGACTGAAAGGGGTCTTTATTCTCTGGGCAGGAAATCTCTGAAAGTCACAGTACAGTATAGGGGGATAGAAAGATAGAGTAAGTCTCTAGGGCCAGGAGCACACAGCAGCCAGGGGGAATATTCCAGGTAATAAAGATAGAAAGAAAGGTGATAAAAATCAATTGTAAAAATCATATTCTATTTTCATAACCTATTGTTAACAAAGATCACTTTCATCCTCCTAGACTTCTTTAGGTCTGTGTACAAGAACCCTAAAAACTATCTATAAAATATATATATATAATTGTATAATTAGTTAGTATTGTTATTACACAGCATTTTGAATAAAGTGTAAAAAAGAGAAACAGAAAAAGACAAAATTTATAATGATGTAAACAAAATATACACTTAAATTACAACTGATTTAAAATGGTATTTAAAACCATCTGGTAGAATAAATATCACAGTATCAAAAATGTTATTGAAGAAAACTGGGACATTGTCACAGAGACCCTTTTCTGATTAACATCTTAGGTGAAGCCCCATCATTTGTTTATAGGAAGGCCAGGAACATTAGAAGTTTTGTTGAATTTAAACCTAGACCATATGAGACAAACACTAAAAGATGTGAAGCTAATTGTACATTTTGTATATTTATACAGCAAGCTGATATTTTTTATTTCCCTTATTTAAAGAAAATCAGTAAGATCAGTGCAGGGGGTGACTGTAACACTAAAAAAGTAATTTACAGGGCACAGTGCAACGAGTGTGATGCATTCTATGTGGGCAAGACTGTAAATAAACTCAAGCATAGGATTTAATGTCATCTGTCAGAAATCCGCTCTGGATGTAAAAATAATGCACTAGCCAGACACCTTTCTCTTCATAAAAGACACACAGGTTTTAAGTTCCAGATCCTGGATCGCATAGACATGGGTGATCTTGAAGGAGACATCCCGAATATTCTGGAGAAACAGGAACTCATGTGGCAATTAAAGCTGAACTCTTTTAGGAAGCCTGGATTAAACTACTACTGTTCAATTAAAAGTGCACTGGAACTTAGAAAATTGCCACATTGTTTACATGACTAATTTTATTTTATTTTATTCTACCAGTTGGTTTTAAATACCATTTTAAATCAGTTGTAATTTAAGTGTATATTTTGTTTCCATCGTACATTTTTTCTTATTTTTTTTTCTTTTTCTGGTTCTCTTTTTTCCACTTTATTCAAAATTATGTGTAATAACAATACTAACTAATTATACAATTATATATATTTTTATAGATAGTTTTTAGGGTTCTTGTACAAAGACCTGAAGAAGTCTAGAAGGACGGAAGCGATCTTTGTTAACAATAGGTTATGAAAATAGAATATGATTTTTACAACTGAGTTTTTACATGCAAAGTATAGATGTATATATTTATATATATTTTTGATTGCCAAATGGTAGACTAAGGTTGATATATTTCCAGCCATGTAGTATATTGTCTTGGATAAAATTACAGTCTTAATAATCTACTTAATAATCTGGTTAAATAAGAGGTACCACATCATTATACATTTTACTTTATTTAAAGTACATAAGTGTTATATTATTATGACAGCTACTAAGTAGGGCAGGACCAGCTGGAATGTCACACTGATGGGGGAAGGGACGTGAATTTAACATGTGTACCAATAACACTTTGTTTTACAGCACAATAAACCACTCCCATGCCTGATAAAAAGTGATATATATATATATATATATATATATATATATATATATATATATATATTTAGAAAGCTTTTAAGGAAACTATTACTCTATTTTTGTTTTACTTGGAACACTTGTCTGTGTACCTAATAAAGGATTTTCGATTGGAAACAGACTGCCTGCCTTGCTTGGATTACTTTCGAATACTTAGTAATTCTGTATAAATATATATTTTTTATTATTATTATTTTTTTTTACTTAAGACAAGTTTAAGTTTGCTACTTCTACTGTTGTCTGATCTGATTAATATACAGTGGCTAACTAGAGATATATGGACTGAAAATCTTTCACACAGAGAAGTTTCTTACACTATTTTAAATTAATAAGCACCTATCCAGGCATGTCCATGGGTCAGCTCACTGTTTTTTCTCCTGTCCACCTGATGAATCTGGGCATCTTGGGGCAATGTAGCAATTGCCTTATGTACACTGACAACCCTCTCCTCCTACCACCCAACACTACAACCTGTGAAAGATGCACTTATATAGCAAAACTGGAAGCCAAGCTCTCTCCAGCAAAGACTGGACTAGAGAGTCAAGAGGAGAAGGTTAACACCTGCACCACACCACACTCAACACATAGTCCTTCAAAACCCACACATAGAAACATAAAGCACACACCCACATTCATGGAGGCTCTCAATAAAAATCTGCCCAAGCAACAGAGACCTCCCAAGCTGAAATGCAGACAACCACCACCCCCCAACACTACCCAAATGACACACAGCCCATAAAATCAGTGTGCCACTCAACCTCATCCCATAAGACAAAACAACGTACCCAGCACACTATTCAAAGGTGACTATAGTCAGGCACACTGATGTCCCATTCACCAGGCTAAACAAGGAGAAAGTTACTGTCGGCTGCCTTTCAGCTGCCAGGATTCACCACATAATGCACACACTCAGGTCACTCCACAACAAGTACAAATATGACTCTGTCATTGCCCATGTTGGTGTGAATGACCTGAGACGAACCTCCCTGGACTACATGAAAATAGACATGGAAAGCTTTCCGATCTTGTAACCCAGGCAGGTATGACCCTAGCCATTGCCATTGCCCAGAATGATACCACAGTACAAGGACAAAATGATTGACTTCAAGCAATTGGCTAAGCTTCTGGTGTCATTCTAAGGGAATCCAGTATCTGTCTGCCTGGGACGACATGGTCGACAGACCACAATGCTTTGCCAGAGATGGCCTGCAACTGTCACCCCTGGGATTCTGGATATTGGCTAAGGCTCTTGCCACCCCTATACTGCCTTTTTTAGGCAAGGTTCAAATGCTAAATTCACTACCATAACAGGTACAAGCAAACAAACTCTGAGGTAATGCTACTCAATGCTAGAAGTCTAAACCTCAAAATGCACTCACTTGAGGCACTCCTTAAAATGGAGAACATCAGCATTTGTGCAGTGACAGACACCTTGTTCAAGGCTCCAGAAAGCACCCCTGCATTACCAGGCTATAATTAATACCACACCTTTCGGCCACCTAACCTGGACCGAAACACTAAAGGCGAAGGTGTGTCCATATTCATTAAGAATATCTACACCTCCAGGCTAGTTGCTCAACATAATGCATCCAAAATTATCCAAGTGCAACTAACACTGGACAAGACTGCAATCCAGGTTGTAGCTTGTTACAGATCCTCCACCATGCCCCAGGATTCCCACTCTTCATTTCTTAAGATACTGGAAAATATTAATGTACAACCCAATACCTTAATTATGGGTGATTTCAACTACCCCACCATCAACTGGGAAAACTACTTATGTACCAATTCATTCACTCAACGTTTTCTGGAATTCATAAATTCCAAAGCCTTGTATCAGCTTGTCTACAACCCCACCAGGGGCAGCAATATCCTGGACCTGGTCATTACCAATATGGGTAACCGGTGTTCCACGCCAGAGGTCAACTCCTCGCTGGTCAGATCCAACCACAAGCTAATCATTCTAGACATCCATATTCCACCCCCACCCCCATTAAGGAAATCACCATCAAAAACTACTCCAAAGCCAACTTCATGTTTCTTAAGACAGAAGTGACAAACCTCACGACACCCATGCAGACGGAAAATAGTGGTACGACTGCTGAAGCTTACACAAATGCATTCTATAAGCACATACACGAGTGCATGGATCGTGCCATCCCCAACAGAACCAAGAAGCTATGCTCCAAAAAAGGAAGCCAATCTGGTGGTCCCCTGCAATAAACAAACTCTACAACAGAAAGAAGAAGCTGTTGCAAAAAAGAGTAAAATCCCAAGATTGGAGGAACTCCATGGTCAGCCTCAGCAAGAAGCTGAGATCCCTCATAAAATCTTCCAAAGCCAGTTATGAAAATAAAAGTGCCACTTATTCCAAAGACAACCACAAAGCATTCTACAGCTATGTCAAGAATCTCAATGGCAACACTCAGATGTGCTCTGAGTTACAGCACAATGGCACTAAATATACACAAGCAACTGATATTGCCAACATCCTGGCAGATAGGATCAGTGCTAACTTTACCCCCCTCTCACCCTTCAAAGGGTCCATCTTAATACCGGAAGAATGCAAAGCTCCTGTAATCATGGATGAACAAGTAAAGACCGCACTCTTCAAAGGCAAGAACACAGGATCCATAGGGCCAGACAACATCCTGCTAAAAACATGAGTCCCATCAGTGTTCAAAACGTGCTTTGAGAGTGCATTGACAGTGGAGCCAATCCTAATTTGATATAGATGTTCTCTAATTCTATCTCTAAATTTCCTGTTGGTCATACCCATATAATACATCCCACAGATCGAACAAGTAGCAAGATAAACCACGTTCTCAGTCATACAATCAAGAAATTTAGAGATAGAATTAGAGAACATCATGTTTTTAGGTTCAGGGTCATGGAAGTGGTACATCCTAATCCTAGGGGTGGTGATATTAAGACCTATACTGAGAGTCAGGAAGCTAAGTGGATTATTAGGCTCAGGGGAGATCAGTACCCTAGCCTAAATGATAAAATACCCCTTACACCTTTTTTAAAAACTAGAGGGCTTAAGTTTCGGTAGGAGGTCTTATAGTTTATGTTTTATATATATATATATATATATATATATATATATATTTTTTTTTTTACATATACATGTTTTATATATATATATATATATATATATATATATATATATATATACATATGTGTATATATACATATATATTTTTATATATACATTTTTTACATGTTTGTTTTATTATATAATCACTTATATTATATATTGCATGTTGCTTAATTATTTGTTTATATATACATATATATATTTTTTATTTATATGTTTATGACTTTAAGGATTTATTAGTTTCCCGCCATTGTGGGTATTTAAATATTTTGAAATCTGTGATTAGGTATGGTCTGATGAAGCCCTTGTGGGTGAAAGCGTTTCCCTATGTCTATGCAATAAACTGATTTTATTGTGGTTGGATGTACTTTGTGGATTCCATTTACTACAGCCTTGTATCGCTCCAGTACCTGTTTTTGTTTATTTTTATTCTATAGCTATGTCAAGAATCTTAATGGCAACACTCAGCTCTGCTCTGAGTTACAGCAAAATGGCACTAAATATACAGAATATACAGTGCTAACTTTACCCTCCTCTCACCCCGTAAAGGGCCCGTCCCTATACCGGAAGAATGCAAAGTTCCTGTAATCACGGCTGCACAGGTAAAAACCACACTCTCCAAAGCCAAGAACACAGCAGCCATGGGACCTGACAACATCCCAGGCTGTGTTCTACATGAACTACAGAATGAACTGGCACCCCACCTAAGTACCATGTTCAATTGTAGCCTCACTTCAGGCTTTGTGCCCACTGAATGGTGTACAGTGACTGTTATCCCAGTCCACAAAGGGGATCCACCATGGACCCCGGGAATTACCGCCCCATTAGGCTGACAAGCCTGGTCTGCAAGGCCATTGAATGTATTTTTCATGGAACTTATAAACAAAGACAGTGGTAATCTTCAAACTCTGGACCCCACCCAGTTCAAGTTTGTAAAAGGCATGTCTCCTAAACCTGATAAACTTCTTTGAAGCAATCACCAAAGCCGTAGATGAGGGTAAGGTGGTTCACACAGCCTATCTAGATCTCGCCAAGGCTTTCGACACCATGCTCCACTCTGGAATTATAGATAAACTCACTAAACTAGGTATAAATCCCTATGTCACAAGATGGGTTGCCAAATGGCTCACATACCAAACCCACACTGTGAAAGTAGCAGACTCCATATCCGACTTCAGACCAGTGACAAGTGGAGTACCACAGGGTTCAGTCCTGGGTCCTCTCCTGTTTGGTATCTACTTCTCTGCAGTATAGGCTAACACAGAAGGTCTTTGGCTAATGAAGTTCGCAGATGACTGCAAACTAGGAGCCATAATCGAAACTCCTAACAATGTGGACATCCTACAAAAGGGCCTCACTGAGACAAATGCCTGGTGTCAAAGCCATGGCTTCAAGCTCAATGCCAAAGAAGTGCATTGTCATCCCTTTTGGTAAAAACTCTGTACCCATGAACTAACACATACTTGGTAGTCTAATTAACACCAAAAGTGTGATAAGAGACCTTGGGACACAGGTGGACAGTAGTCTCTCTTTTGATAATCACATCGCCACAGTAGTCATGAAATCCTTCTACGTGGCACACCTCATCACAAAAGGTTTCTCATCCAGGAAAAAAGAGGTAATTGTTCCCCATGGAATTTCTGAAAATTTTGAATTTCAGAATTTTGGAGAGGAGTGGGGATGGAGAAGGAGTTGGAAAAGTGTTTTTGCCTGAATTTTAAGAAAAAATTGGGATGTGCAGAGCTGACAATACTACAGAGGGATAAAAACTTGAAGTAACAGCCTAGAAGTAGGTGGAGCTTAAGGTTAAGATAGGAAAGAATAGAGGTGATGCTTAGTGACCAGCATGCCAGTTAGCAGGCAGGATGCAGCATGCCAGAGAGAATGTTTGAATGGAGAGTTGACTGGGACAGTCGAAGGGAAAATCAGGTCAGAGAGTTGCTTTGATTCTGCATAGACTCTTTGGAGCATATGATGAAGTTGTGGAGAGGGGAAAGTGGTAAGAGTTGAGGAAGTCGATGTGGAAGAGAGAGATCGGCGAGTGAAGTGGTACAGGGTAATGAGGGTGTGGTGTGACAGTGAGTGGACTGGACTGCAGTGGTGGGGGACAGATCAAGGATGGGGGTGGGATCAAGGATCAGCTCATTTGCTGTTTCCTTTGATGATGGACAGGTTGACAGATGAGATCAGACAGGAGGCCTGACATGTTCATGGGTGACAGATGTGATGCAGATGTGGAGTAGTGATGGAGAGTAGGAGACTCTATGGAGAGGGAGAGATGAGGACTCGGAGAACAATGAGGAGATGAGAGGAGACAGGGGTCAGCAGGGCCAAGAAGAGGTCAATGTGTACAATGAAGAGGAATGGTGAGGATGCAGGGAGTGAGGAGTGGAGAAGTGAGGTGGGTTTAGTAGTTTAAGTCATTAGGTCAGAACAGTTCAGAATGTGAAGATGGAAGGAAGAAAGGTGGAGAAGAGAGCAGGTGGGGTGGATGGGAAGAGAAGAGAGTGACAGATTTGTGAGCGGACGGGTGAAGGTAAGAAAAAGGTCTAAGGTCTACATGAGACCAGCTACCAGCTATGGTATTTATGACATTGACAGTGGCATTTGGACAAAGGAGTCGGAGTGGGAGCTGGCAGCAGGAGTTAAAGATGTTAAGATTTGTGACAGTAATGGATGGGGGATTAGGTCGAGAGGAACGTAGGAGGTTAGGGAGCTCATGTTGTTGGAGACAGGAGACAAAGCAAGAGAAGCGAGATTGGCGCTTTTGACATGTGCTGGGGAGATGATATGGGTATAATGGGAAAGGGGGTAACAGGAGATAGGCAAGAGGGTAAGATAAGAGAAGGCTAAGATAAGGTTTATGGGCGTGGTGAGAGAGAGGACATGCAGGTTGGTGTGGTAGAGCAAGATGCAGAGAGAGGGGAAAGAAGAAAGAAGAGAGATCATGGCGATGACTCCTAGAAAAGCCGAAAGAGAATGATGATGACTCATCACTCATTAGACCCATTATAGAGTACAACACCCCTTTTGGTATGTACCTCACAAGACATCTACAACAACTGGAAAGGCCACAGAAATACCTCATAAAGAGGATCACCGGCCTCAAACAGATGCCCTACACAGACTGTTTCAAAAAACTCCAGCTTTACTCCGCCACATATCGCTTACTCAGAGGCGATCTCTGCCTAACATACAAAGCTATGCCAAACCCATAGCTGTTGTATATACTCCACTTAAAGAAATCCCAATCCCTCAGAGCTACATGCTATAGGGACCTAAACCTTGTCACCAGAATAAACAGAACCTGCTGGAGGGATAGATTCCTGTCCCAGAGACTTCCCATACTCTGGAACAAACTACCTATCTATATCAAACAAAGCTCCTCATTAGCACTCTTTAAGAAAAATCTTGATGATTGGATGGGAAACAGGAAATTCATCCTGGGGATCACTTCTGTGGGTCTGCTCGACAGGGGCACAGGTAAACAATTTTTTTGGGTGGCGAAAGCCAGGGTACATTTTTGGCTAGGCTTATATAGGCCCTAGGGCCAATAGCCTAGTACCTATGTATGAACCTGTAAACCAATTGTATATTTGATGGATGTGTTATGTCTCAAATGCAATACATTAGTACAAGATGCATCAGTGTGCTATGGAGCTTTGATAATCCATAAATAAAAGTACATCTACAATTTGGCCAAAAAATTCTATACTCAGCTTGAGAAATATAGTTGTAATTAACAAGTCCAAAGAATACATCATTTACCTGTTGGTAGGGCTTATGAATGTCGAAAAGTTGTCATTTTACATACTCCTCTGTGATTAAGGGTACCTGTGTGAGGGATGTAATAATTATTCGGTGTCTAACCCTGCACCTCCCTGTCATATTTTTTTTATCAATGATTTATTTATTTGTTTACATTTGTTAACTGAGTAAGCAAACTGTTCTGAAAACCATTTCCAGCCATATCCTGGGAAGCCAAATAACAATACATTATAGTTCATGGATTTACAGTATTGGAGTACAACACTGGCAAATAGTATGCACGAGACAAGTTTAACTTTGCAGCAGATTATACATTTAACAGACTGAAACATAACTCATACGATAGTTTACAGCAGTAAAAGAGGTAATACTAATAAAATATATATATAACAATTGCATTCCTAGTAGAGAAAATAGTATTGAAAAAGTTACGATATTTAGAAGTATGTATAGTAGTAACTATGGTAGTATCGGAAAAATATTCAAATAGACTTAATAGACAAAATGACTTTTATAATATACAACTTAGTAAACTGCAATGATTACACAAACAATAAAAAGAAAATTGTATACATATCGTTTTATGAATGTTAGTTTAGCAACTAAAGATTATTGATAGACTGCAGCTAAGAAACAGGAAAAAGGAAAGGTACAACCTGTTAGTATCATAAAGTGTTGGCTTAACTATTAATAGTTGTTAGCATAGTAATGGCAACAAAGTACAGATTGTGATGAATATGAGAAATAATTGTTTTATCCTTAGTCTATTTAGTCTCATTCATTTTATACGTATAAATGTATACAAATTGTTGATTGTTTGAAGGCAGAATGATGGTGCAGTTGCAAGGAGCTACATTATAAGACTGAACTTGGCATCTTTATATCTGAGTTATCCTGTGTCTATAAAACATTCACGTTTTATTTCCTTAGATAAATGGGCCTTTAATTTTTTTTCTTGAATAAAGTTGGGTAAATCAGTGTTTTTAATTTGCCAGGCATTTTGTAAACCAGGCTGTTTCTGTGCAGGCCAAAGCAAACATATGCCTGAACAGCTGGGTAGAATCATGACCTCTCTGTCCTAGTTTGTTCTAACCACTGGGGTAGAGCAGAAAAGTTATAATTTAGTATTTTGAAGGTTAGAGAACTAAGTAGAAAGGTGGATCTGTCAGTGATTGGCAACATTAGTCTTACTTATGGTTAAAAAGTGACATTCAGTAAGCCCTGATAGATAAATAAACATGAGAATTTTACTTTTTAGTGGTTTATAATGCATCATTCTTACCCGGCTTTCATTATTTCTCCCAATGAAAAATTAGGAGCACATTGTTCACATTTTGTTATTAATATGCCTTTTATAGCATTATAACACACTTTAGAAAATGCTAACAGAGGAAGTAATATTATCAGCATATATAACATTTTCCACATGTATTTATTTATTTATTTTATTTTTGTTCTTCATGTCTAACAAATAATTCTAAATCAATGACAATATTGCTTGAAAATATCTGTTCATTTGAAGTTCTGCTGAATAAGTTGAAACTGGAAGTCTGTGGCTGAACCGTTTTGATGCTGATGGAAGTTTTAGTTTTGCTGGCTCGGCATTTAATACATTTTTTTAATTTTTCATTTTTTTATTTTGTTGTCTATTTTGCTTTTGTTTACCTGTTTTGTCTGACTAGATTTAAACAAAAACCTTTTTTCAGCAGAGACCCAGTGAGAAAAGCTCCAACATATTATAAACATTTTTAAACAGACATTCAGTACTATGCAGGAACAAATATCCATTAGCAATTACACATTTAGTTGCTACTTAGATTACATTTGTATGAAATAAGGTCAATTATTACAGTGTAAAAGATACTTATGCATTTGTAGCCGTTAAACATTGAGCCTTTGAAGAGGTATATTTGTGGGTTTTCAGATAGATAGTTGATCATATGATTAGCACTTAGAAATTCAAAGAAATGCAGCTAAGTGGGGGAACTAGGCAGGGTGGAAAATTTTAATATTATAGCTAAGAGGTGGAATATTTATTTATGTATTTATTTATTTGGCATTTGTTTACCAGGAAAGCCCGACTGGGTTATGAGGTACCCATTTTCAGCAGAGGCCCAGAGAGAAAGGCTCCAGATACATATGATTAACAGAATGAAAAACTAGACAGACATAACAAAGTCATAACATTCAAGCACAAATATGACAACAACACATTCGTTTGTCAGAATGAGAACTTAACAGACACAATAAAGTCATAACATTCAAGCATAAAATTAAAAAAAAAACTACACATTAGTTTGTCAGAATAACAATTCAACAGACATAATAAAGTCATAATGTTCAACCATAAATTATATGGAAAGCCTAATAATAGAAAGATGCAGTATTATTTGCATAATAGGTTATCAAAATGATTATTAATATTCTAGAGGTCATGAAATATGGTAACAGATTATATTGGTTTATGATATAAAGCAGGTTCATATATATATATATTTATATATATATATATATATATATATATATATATATATATATATTTATATATAAAATGCAGAGCATCACCTGCAATGCTAGATGATTAGATTATAGTGATTAGTGATTTTTCCATAGACCATAAAATTCTAAAATGGGAGTAGTGTTGTATTAAATTTCTATGGACTGGGCAATTTCTGGGCTTATAGAGAAGTCTGTGTATTGTAGTTAGCTGATAAAGAACTAGGTGGCGTGATAGTTCTAACCAGGATACTCATTCGAGGGCTAGACAGTGGTGTGTTCTATTGTTATAGTTTAATATAAATTTGGCTATTTTGTTATAACATTCTCAGGTTTGGACAGTTGTGAGACTTGAAGGTTAGTGAAGATTGGGGCAGCATAAAGGAGAGATGGCAGTAAGAAAGTAGACGTTATACATCTTCTGGCTATGTCATTGTGGTGGGTCGTTATACATCTTCTGGCTATGTCATTGTGGTGGGTTTTTACTCTGCATGATGTACTTCGTTTTTGATGATTTTTTTTAACCACATGTTCATAGGTTCATAGGTTTAAATACTTGGGATCAATAGTTCAAATAGATCAAATACTTGGGATTAAATAGTTCAAAAAATCAAGAGTTTAAACACTTGGGATCAATAGTTCAGAGTAATGGTGAGTGTGGAAGAGAGGTGAAGAAGAGAGTGCAGGTAGGGTGGAGTGGGTGGAGAAGAGTGTCAGGAGTGATTTGTGACAGACGAGTACTAGTAAGAGTGAAAGGGAAGGTCCACAAGGGGGTAGTGAGACCAGCTATGTTACATGGGTTGGAGACAGTGGCATTGACAAAAAGGCAGGAGTTTGAGCTGGATGTGGCAGAGTTAAAGATGTCAAGTTTTGCAGTGGGTGTGACGAGGGTGGACGGGATTAGGAATAAGTATATTAGAGGGTCAACCCAGGTTGGAAGGTTTGGAGACAAAGCCAGAGAGGCAAGATTACATTGGTTTGGACATGTGCTGAGGAGGGATGCTGAGTATATTGGGAAAAAGATGCTAAGGATGAAGCTACCAGGTAACAGGAAAAGAGGAAGGCCTAAGATAAGGTTTGTGGATGTGGTGAGAGAGGATATGCAGGTGGTTGGTGTGGCAGATCAAGATGCAGAGGACAGGAAGAAATGGAAACAGATGATCTGCTGTGGTGACCCCTAACGGGAACAGCCAAAAGAAGATGATGATGATGATTTATAGGTTCATAGGTTGGTACTAGGCTATCGGCCTTAGGGCCTATACAAGCCTAGCCATAACAATTCCCTGGCTATTTCTTCCCACAGTATTTACTTCCCTGGACCCCTGTCTAGCAGGGCAACTGACGTGATCCCCGGGGTGAATTTCCTATCTCCCATCCAATCATCAAGGTTCCTTTTGAAGAGGGCCAAAGAGGCACTCTGCCTGACATGTATGGACAGTCTATTCCAGAGTCTGGGGAGCCTCTGGGTCAGGAACCTTTCCTTCCAGCATGTTTTCTTCATTGTGATGACAAGGTTTAGATCCTTGAAGTGTGTGTCACTGAGGGATTGGGATTTCTTTAAGTGTAGCATGTCCAACAACTCTGGGTTTGACATTGCCTTGTATGTTAAGCAGAGATCGCCTCTGAGTAGATGATATGCAACAGAGTATAGTGTTGTTGTTGTTTGTCTTTCGGCTTTTTCCTGGTAAGGGGTCACCACAGCGGAACTCTGGTCTGCTAATGATTGGCAGTAGATTTTTATGAAACGCCGAGGTGCCAGCTCGACGAACAACCTTCAACAAAGGCACGCCCATTTACGCACACATGTCTTTCGAAAGCTACCCAACCGTGGGGAGGGCATGCAGACTCCACACAGAAGGCACTCCCAAGCCAAGCTGAGAATCGAACGGGAGAACCTCTTGCTGTGAGGTTACAATGCTACCGCCGTACCACCGCGGCACCTATGCAACAGAGTATAGGTAGAGTTTTTTTTTTAGATGGTCAGCATAGGGCATCTGCTTTAAGCCTGTGATTCTTTTAGTGAGGTATTTCTGCTGCCTTTCCAGTTGTTGCAGATGTCTTGAGAGGTACATACCAAATGGGGCGTTATATTCTATAATGGGTCTAATGAGGGATGAGTACATTGGGACAATGACCTCCTTTTTTCTTGATGAAAAGTCCTTAGTGATGAGGTGTGCCACATAGAAGGATTTCTTGACTGTTGTGGTGATATGGTTATCGGAGATGAGACCACTGTCCACCTGTGTCCCTAAGTCTCTTATCACACTTTTGGTGTTTAGTGTACTGCCAGCTATGTGGTAATTCATGGGTACATGTTTTTTTTCTGAAAGGGATAACTATACATTTCTTAGCATTGAGCTTGAGCCCATGGCTCTGGCACCAAGCATCTGTTTCTGTAAGGCCCTTTTGTAGAAAATCCACATCATTTGGGGATTCAATAATGGCTCCCAGTTTGCAGCCATCTGCAAACTTTGTTAGCCAGTGTCCCTTAGTATTGGCCTGTACTTCAGAGAAGTAGATGCCAAACAAGAGTGGTCCCAGGACTAAACCCTGAGGTACTCAGGTTGCCAATGTCTTTGTTTATGAGTTCCATGATAATACGTTCCATGGCCCTGTAGATGAAGCTTGTCATACTGGGGCGGTAGTTCCCAGGATCCAAGGTGGATCCCCCCTTGTGGAGTGAGATTACTGTAGTTCTGCGCCACTCAGTGGGCACAAAGCCTGAGGTGAGGCTATGATTAAACATGACACTTAGGTGAGGTGACAGTTCATTTTGTTATTCATGTAGTACACAGCCTGGGATGTCATCTGGTCCCATGGATGCTGTATTCTTAGCTTTGGAGAGTGCATTTTTTACCTATGTGGCCATTATTACTGGAATTTGGCAATCTTTCGGTATTGAGATGGGCCCTTTAGGGGGTGAGAGGGGGGTGAAATTTGCACTGACCTGATCATGTGAGACATGGTGGTCAAATTTTAACTGGTCAGCTTTGAGGACACCCAGTAATTTTGTGTGTTTTACTTGTTCTATCATGATGTTGTTGGCAGATATGGTAGTGAATACTGTTGTTCTGGTAGAGATGTGTTTGGAGCAAAGAGCAGTAGAGATGTGTTTTGGGGTAAAGAGCAGTATTTTAGTTTTTGGGTTTAGTAGAAGGCCAGCCATTGTTCAACTGACAAGAAGGATTATTGTATAAGGTCTTAAGAGTTCACAGAATGATTTGGCAGAGCAGATTATGGTTAAGTCTTTGGTGTATTGAACTAGGGTCGCATTTTTTTGTAACTGTGTAGAGGTCATTGATGAATATGTTGGAAAATATGGGGTCAAGCATAGTTCCTTGTGGGACACCAGTAGTGACTGTCAAGAAGGTGGAGAAATTGAGTTTCCATTTCACTGATTGTACTCTGTTTGAGAGATAGCTCATCTATGGGAGGAGTTACCAACAGTCAGTGTATTAATAAAAGTGTCTTCATAAAAAGTACTACGTTTTCTTACCAGGTAGCAAGGATGTATTTTGGGCTGTTGCTTTCATACCTTATGGTGTAGATTTCTAAGTGATCACTTAGGCTGTTTGACTGAGTTCATGGGATGATATTTTATTTGGTGAGGATGTCAGGATTCACTTGAGGGTTGGTTGCCTGGCTGTGGCTTTGTTATATCTAATTGGTGTGGTTACAAGTTGGATGAACTTGTACAGCTGTATATTATTGGTTGGATTTTCAGATTGCATGGTTTACCAGTTTATATTAATATCACCCAATATGGTTTTATAAGAGATTTTTTAGGAAGCCCAGCAGAAAATATCTTTCAGTGTTTTAGCATTGTTACCTGGGAGTATGTGTATACCCATGATTGTGATTATATCGTGAGTGTTTAGTTTTTGCATGGTTAGTAGGATTACAAAGTTAGAGAAAGCCGGCAGAATCTGAGGAAAATGGAGGTATCTAGTGTATTTTTGTAGAAAACAGTGACACCACCAGCTTTTTTTGTTGGTTGTTTGTAATTTGTTAATATTATGAATTGTTGGGGCAATTTCTTTATTTTTTATATTTTTTTTATATTATTTCATTTTTTTATATTATACATGGTGACTATTTACACTTCAAAGAGAAAAAAAGGTTCTATCTCAGGTTAACCATTTCTCCACTTCAAAACAATTCACAAAAAACAGCAAAAAAAAAAAAAGCAGTCTGGAACATATCCTCATTGCGCAGGTTAAAAATATTTAATCCAAACTTAAAACACTATATAAAAAGAAAGAAAAATGCATATAAAACAAGGTAGTGCTTTCACATCTACAAATAGGTCTGATGAAGCATCTGTTTGTAGATGTGAAAGCGCTTACTTTGTTTTATATGCAAGGTAAGTAAAATAATACATAAACATAACCAAAAAAGTATAATATTGAAAAATATTTGAGAAAAATAATAAATGCGAGTCTATAGGTACACATGAGATTACAACTAAAATTACTGTGGCTCTTGGTAATAAGAGTGGAGTATTATATGCATTTACAGAGGAATTTACACTGACTTTGATAGATATGTTAGACATTGTACAGGTTTTGGACAATAGTAGCTCATATGTCAATTCTGGAAAAACTACTTTTAATGTACTTAGAAACTGATCTGCTAAAGTCTAGTTGGTGGACGAAAGTGTCTATCATAAATTAAAGTTAAGTCATTCAGGTGACTAAGCCTGTTTGAGTTTGTTTCTTCAGTACCCAAAAAAAAAAAAAAAAAGGACACAGACCTCATGAGTGGCAACCTTTTATTCCAAAATCAGATAAGCGCTTTCATCCCCAAATGAATGAACAACAGAGGAGACTTCATCAGATCTATCTAAAATCACAATCACATTCCTTTAAATAACATATACTTATCACATGACCTTATAAAAGGACTCATTAATTAATTAATTAATTAATTAATTAATTAATTAAAATAACATAATTAAAGGCAATCAAATAATCAAATACCTAATTTTAACCCTCCACTAAGATTTAAATGACAAAATTCTTAAATAATTTACAATACAATAAATGTATACAAATAAAAAAATGAAAAAAATATTTTTTGGGGGGGTAAGTTTGCATTTTTTGTGTTTTTAATTTGAATGTTTGTTTCTTCAGTACCTTCATAGAAAAGGAATTAGCATCTGACGTTTTGGACTGTTTATTACTGTTATTAATATTGTAAAGTTTAAGTGTTTTTATTTTTCATTGTTCAAATATAACAAGTAAGGGAAGGGAAGTCAGTCCTCTACCTTTACATTGGGGACAGCTGTCCCCTCACAACTCAGTTATGGTTTAAGTGAAGCTTACCAGAAACATATTCTTAGTAATACTTTTGAAATGCCATACTTGGGGATAAGGGTTCTTTGTAAATGCTTGTTATCAGTACCATTTTAAAGATTTAATATTTTGAAAACTGAGTTGAACAACTGTAAAGTCTGAAAAAAATCATTGTATAAGCTATTCTTGGCACCTGTTTTGTCAACCTTTATCTAAAGTATATCAAAGTGGTATAAGGTCTACCTTAGTAACAGAATCAGAAAGTATGCTCAGTAGTAGAAAAGAAAGCTATACAAAACTAATGCATAGATAAAACCATTATTATTAATTAAAAAAAAATGACATATTTTATATCAACTACCAGTGACCTACAAAAGCATTAATTAGTCCACATTTATAACTTAATATAATCAGCAAAGGTACCAGTTATGGAATATGACATTAGTTGCAAAAATTCTTTATGCTGTTGTGGGACCTGAAGCAAAATTAAAAGCTACTAAATGGTTTGTTTTACTGCTGCTGTAATATCCTCACTGAAACATTATTAATCCAATTGAAATGTCTTGTGAGTCAGTAAAGGAGCATGCTTTATTATCTCCGGAATTCATGAAAGGGCTTAGCATGAGATATAGAGCTCACAATAAAAAGATCCTGCATCCACAATGCCATATTTTCTGATTAAGAGACATGTTAGTCATGATGAGGAAATATCATTATTGGCTAACTTGCATATCTCTGAATCGCACATGCAGGCATTTGCATCCTCCTCAATTGCTCTGGGTTATCTGCCCTCCCTGTCTCTAGTGGTTCTCACTCCCCCCCAATCCCTATACAAAGTTAAAGTGTCATTAAGACACTAGGGTTTCGAGTAGGCTGTGGTGACTTGTGTTTTCTACTGTTCCCCCACCTCTGTAATAGTTTAAGTGCTGTTATGGTGCAGTTGTAGTTTCCCTGGTGGTTTGTGTTTCCTCCACCCTCCATCCCCATGCCAGTGTTGGTGCCATTATGGCATTGTAGTTTAGACTAATCCTTGGGTGCCTAGTGGTTCTCACCACCCCTGACCCTCCTACTATCTTGTTTTCAATAGATGAATGCAGACTTTTGGCCATATGCACTACTGCAATGTGCTAAAGCCAGTCATGCTGATTTACATGGCTAACTGATTTTTTTTTACTCACTCTGTGTGTAGATGCCTTACTGTTGGTAGTTCTGGGCATATGCCTCTCATCCAGATGGCATCATTAGTATTCAGCAAAGCCATGGAGTTAACCCTACATGGTGTTGCACGTCTTTATGCTAGAACATCATGGAGAACCATGTTAGGGCCATTTCTGAATGCAAAAAGGGTTACTATGATATGTACACAAAGGTGTACATGTCGAGGTACCTTTATGTCCTAACTTGGGCACATTTGTTGAAAGATGTGGAAAGGCCATAGATGTCTCATTAGTACCTGATTATAGTAGTACAGTCACATGTCCTAGTGGGAAAAAGAACTGTCCTAGTGGGAAAAAGAACTGTCCTAGTGGGAAAAAGAACTGTCCTAACTGGAAAAAGTCACTCAGAATGTTAAACTACAGTGCTGTTTAACTGGTGACATATTTCAACATGTTCATCTGACAATGGAGTTTAAAATATTTTTTTTAGAAAATGTTACTTTATTAAATCTGTTTTTATCATTTATGCAAAAGTGTTATGTAAATATTAACTGTCTGGATGACTATTTATTACTATTATGAGCAAGTAATAAAGAAAACCAACAAAAAGTCATATTTCTCATCTTAGCAGTTGTCTATGGTGAAAAATATTCTAAAAGTGAATTAATTAGCTTTGTCATACTACCGATTAGAATAAGGAACTTGTTCACTGGGTATAATGCCTGATAAGTTTATTGTAAAAGGGTATGCCTCAGACACTTACACCAGGTATAATGCCTGATAAGTTTATTGTAAAAGGGTATGCCTCAGACACTCACACTGGTATAATGCCTGATAAGTTCATTGTAAAAGAGTATGCCTCAGACACTTACACCAGGTATAATGCCTGATAAGTTTATTGTAAAAGGGCATGCCTCAGACACTTACACCAGGTATAATGCCTGATAAGTTTATTGTAAAAGGGCATGCCTCAGACACTTACACCAGGTATAATGCCTGATAAGTTTTTATTGTAAAAAGGCATGCCCCAAGACACTACACCAGGTATAATGCCTGATGGTATAATGCCTGATAAGTTCATTGTAAAAGAGTATGCCTCAGACACTTACACTGGTATAATGCCTGATAACTTCATTGTAAAAGGGTATGCTTCAGACACTTAAGCAGTTAAAGCAAGGAAAGGTTGGTTGGCTTTGCTGGAAGAACTGACGTATAAGATTAATAGAATTGCTAGCAACAGGTTCAAACCCGGACACTGTAGCTGTTTAAAAGAGTGAAGGTTTAGCGAAGAGCAGGAATCACCACAGAAGATTTAAATAGCTACGCAAAATATCATCTGTCCCGCAGTTTTTAGGTTATGGTGTGAACAGCAAAGCTGTGCAACATATCATCTCTAAGCCACTGTGCATTTTATTAAGTGTGACAAAACAGTAAAACTAGTAGGAAGTAAGTTTACTTTCAGAAGAAGTAAACACCTGAGAGGAAAAGTTCGGAAATGTGGCAACCTTTGCTGTGATAAAATCTTTAAAAATCAAGGCTCTTTTAAATGCTATAATTACATCATTTATAAATGCTAAAATATGAAATAGTTAATTCTGTTATGAAAACTATATAATTTGAAGAATTATGTGACACATCTGACATAAATGTGTAATTTATGTAGTACACTGTGACTATGTTAGGTTTGTATGTTGGGTAAACTTTTAGAATGCTGGGAGACAAGATTAAAAGCCATTTTGCTGAAATTAAATATAAAACTGAACACCAATAACTGTTGAAACATTGATATGCAGATACTGCAATGCAAAAGTTCATGCTTAGTGCATGGGATGAGATGCATAGTATAGGTTCACAGATTAGTACTACGATAGCTGCCATTGTCAGCCATTTTAAGCCTAGTGAATTTCCCTTCTGGTGCTTGAATTAACCTCTCATTTGGTGTTAGACTGCCCTTACCTCTCCCAGGGTTGTTAATTCTATTTTACTGCTAGTGAGACCATCATACTATAGTTAATTTGAGGGGGGGCTAGTGCAGGGAATACATCATTTACGATCAGCCTGTGTCCATTAGTAGTACAGGACACTGTCCTGGAGTAAATGTTCTATTACTTACCCATAGATCTGAGCTGCACTTCAGTATGGTGAAGGATAAGCTTTGTTTTATGTGGATGAGAAGACTGTTCCAGAGCAGCAGAATCCTCTGTGAGATATACCTGTCTCTCCAAACCATTCTGTTGATGCTGCAGAAGAGCTTTAGAACCTTAGACCGAGTATTTTTGATGCCTTTTGACTTCCTGATGTGCAGTAGGTCCATCATATTGGATTAGAGAATACCATGTATGCCAGACACAGGTCACCGCCCTCTCTCTTTATATATATATATATATATATATATATATATATATATATATATATATATATATATATATATATATATATATATATATGTGTGTGTGTGTGTGTGTGTGTGTGTGTGTGTGTATTGAATAATGTAAAAGGGACATAGGACAATGAAGTATTACATTTTTGGCCTCAGAGATACATTTTTGCTTAAACCAGACATGAAAGCCACAAGTATCAGATAATGATTGTGCTATTTGCATTTGTATTCCAGGGTAGAGCATTGATCTTCATGGACCTTTTTTAGGCTGAGCCCAGTTGCAGTGTCTGGATAAATGACTTTCTCAGAGTCACACAGTTAAGCAATGTAAGCTGAGGGAATCAAACCTTGCACCTCTGGACCACAGGAAACAGAGCATTAATAGCTCCTTAATCCTCTAAGCCAACTACCAGATACTTTTAACAGAGTCATGTAAGCCTTAAAGTCATTAAACAGGTGCAGGTGATATGACCTCTATCATATGTTCAAACGTTCATAGGTATATATGAGGCTAATGACCAACAGGGCCTCTATAAGCTTAGCTGCGCAAACCTGACCAATAGCATCCCATGAGAACATGTGAGTCTTAACTGGGGGTATGTTTATTAAGAGGGGTATGTTAGTTAGAAGGTTGCTAAAAAGTTATGGGAGGTATGTTAGTTCGCAAATGTTTACTGCTGGCCTCAGCCTATAATAGACATGGGCCAGCCCGGGGATGAATTTATGATTAACCATCCAATGTTAGGGAATGTTTACTGTCAGCCTCTGTCTATAAGAGATATGGGGGCCAGCTCAGGGATGAATTTATGATTTCCAATCCAATAGTCAAGTTTATGTTTGAATAGGGTTAGGGACAGACTCACATGGCTTCACATGTATGGGGAGCCCATTCCAGAGCATGGGGATCCTTTGAAAAACATATATGTCTCACAAGCATGTTCTATTTATGCTGCAAGCAAACCTTAGGTCTTTTGATCTACTAGTTCTGATGCTGTTTGTTTTGTGGGTGTGCAAAAGGTTCATCAAAACATGGTCCAGGGATGCCTTGTATGCCAGGCAACAGTCACCTCTCAGAAGTTCAGAAGTCTGTATGATACCGGGTAAAGAGACAGGGCTTTCAGGCACTCAGTGTGGGACATGCCATTTACTCCCTGTATTCTTTTTGTAAGGAACCTTTGTGGATACTCCGGTTGCTGCATGTGCTTGGTCAGTTACATACTGAAGGGGGCATTATATCAATGATGGTTCTGATGAAGGCTTAATACAGTGGTATGAAGATTTCTCTGGACCAAGATGCCATGCCTGTACTTATAAGTTGAGCAACAAAGAAGGATTTTCTTACTATTTTGGATACATGTTGGATAAAGGCTAGGTTACTATCTACATGAGTTTACAGATACCTGACTAGTGAATCAACTTTTAGGGTTGTTTTATTGACAGCACAGATACTCAGGGTGACTGACTTCTCAAACGGCATTATAATGCATCGGTATTGAGTTTTAAGCTGTGTCTTTGACACCAAGCGTTTGTCTGTGTTAGACCTTCCTGAAGGATATTCTCATCTTGGGAGATTTAATAACTACTCTCAGCTTGCATCTACAAACTTGTTTAGCCAGAGGCCTTTGACATTGGCTTTAATTTCTGAGAAGGAGAAGCCAAAGAGGAGCAGGCCCAGCACAAAGCCCCGAGGGGCTCCACAGATGACTCACTTCTTTGTATTGGTGGCCTCACTAATCCTTACCTCTTGGGTCTTATCTGTGAGCTAGCTAGCTATTCAGAGTGTTATAAAAGGATTTTATGCCCACTTCCATATGTTTGTTGACAATGCCTGAGTGAGGTATTGTATCAAATGCTTTAGCCAGATCTAGTTAGGCAGTATGCACTGCTTTCACCTCATTTATTGCCTTAGTGACCTTTTCAAAGAAGTGCACCAGGTTCAGTAAGCATGACCTTCCTTTGACAAAGCCAAACTGGGATGCATCCATTGTCTGGAGTCTACTATGTCCTCGTTGAGAATTTCCTTAATAATTCTTTTCATGGCTTTGCAAATACGACTGGTCAGACTAATGGGTCTGTCATTTCCAGGATCTTTTGAAGGCCCCCCCCCTTATGAAGAATGACCATTGCAGTCCTTCATGGAACAAAGTTTGTTTTAAGACCATAGTTAAATAGTGACTGCAGAGGTCCAGATAAGTCATATTTCAGACTGTTCTGGACGCATCCTAGGATATTATCGGGGCCCATTGAGACTGTGTTCTTGGTTTTAGTGAGTGCAGCCAGTAAATGCTCCCTAGTCATAGTTGGAGGGGTTATGTTTGAAGGTATTTCTTGGGGAATGGTTGGGGTGAGAAAGAGATAAAGTTGGAAATTAATGTCAGCTAACAGGTTTGGTATATCACCAAGCTTGATGAATGCGGCACCATTCACTACGAGTTCAGCACACTACTGTGTACTGCCCTGAGGTTTCTGACATAGCTGAAGAAGGCCGTATGGTTATCTTTCACCTGGAAGGCTATCTTAACCTCCAAGTTGGCTTTGTTTGATATAATTAACTCTCTTAGTTGCCTATTTAGTTTGGTGAGAGAGTTTTTATCTTTATGGGAATTACCCTTCCTAATTTTTGCCATAATCATTTTCCTTTTGTTGTATATCCCATTTACTTATATATTTGTTTATTGTCATTTGTTAACCAGGGTGGTCCAGCTGAGCCAAAGGCCCGTTTTCAGTGGAGACCTGAGGAGAAATGCTCCAGTTATAATTACAGTCATTCAAGACAAAAATTTACATCGCAAATGGCATATAACAAGAAAAATATACAACAAAGTGAAATAATTGATTGTAACAGTTTTGTACAGGTTTTAGTGTAAATATATACAGTGACAGCAAGTTAATGTGGCTGCAAAGGATTATTTAGAAGAAACAGGGTGTTGATTTGTAGTAGTATTAGCACTATGGAGAAGAGAAAGAAATGGGGAAAGAGGAAGATATGAGAGAAGAAAGTAGATTTGGGAGGAGGGTAGCTAGTATCAAGTTGGACCTTGACAGGGACAGGACCAGGTGTTTTGAAGATGGTGTTTAATTTCGAGTTTGAACTGGGACTTATGAGGAATATTTCTTATGTTGTATGGGAGGGAGCTCTAGAAGCGGGCAACTGAGTATTTATATATAGTGATTTCCCAATATTTTTTGTGGGTTTTTAGGTGTCCAGAAGATGTTTGTCAGATGTAAGAAGATGACGTCTTGGGTTGTATGGTGCTACAATATTAGAGATAGAGGGGCAAGAGGTGGGGTTATAAATAATAGAGTGTGTTATATGCAGGTGAGGAAGGAGCAGTTGTTTGGGGAATTCAGGCCATTGCAAAGACTTAAGGGCAAGGCAGTGGTGGGATTTATAGGGGAGACTGGAGGCAAACTTAGCTATTTTATTGTAGGTTTGCTCTAGTTTGCTGAGAAGAGATGATTAGAGGTTAGTAAGGACAGGAGCACCAAACAGAAGATGGGGTAAGAAGACAGACATGGCTAGGGAGGGTTTGGAGAAGGGAGAAAGAAATGTATGATTTACAGTACGGGAGGCCAAGTTTTTGGTGGGTTTTCTTTATGCATTGATTGATGTGTATATCGAATTTTAGTTCATCATTGATGGTGACACTAAGTAATTTAGTACGTGGTTCTGGTCTGATGATGGTATTGTTAAGGGAGGTGATGGAGAAAGAGGATTTATGTTGTGCTAGTGTTTTAGGAAGGAAAAGTAGAAGTTTAGTTTTTTTAGGATTCAAGATTAGTTGATTATCAGTGAACCAGGTTTTGATGGAAGTGAAAGTGTTTCGGGTAAGAGAGAGGAGCTCAGGGATACTGTGGGCAGTGGTAATAAGGGTGGAATTGTCAGCATATTGTAAGAGTGTTGAGAGGTTAGTAGCAGAGTGTAAGTTGTTAGTGAAGATACTGAACAAGAGGGGACCCAAAATAGAGCCTTGGGAACACCAGTGTAGACAGGCAGAAATGGGGAGGTGACAGTTTGCCAGCATATAGATTATAGTCTATTAGATAAATAACTAGAGAACCAGGCTATACAGAGGGTAGAGAGATGAAGGTCAGAAAGTTTATTTAACAGTTTAGAGTTTGAGACAGTATCAAAAGCCTTTGAGAGATCAAGGACAGGAAAGAAGTAGATTGTTATCATGGGCCTCTACTACAGTTTGGGTGAATGAGAATAGAGCAATAGATGTGCTGTGGTGAGGTCTGAAGTCGTGCTAGATGGGAGTTAAGAGATTATTATGAAGCAGGTGTTTAAGTAGCTTAGAATGAACAAATTTTTCTAATATTTTGGAAAGGGGAGATAGTATAGACATGGGATGATAGTTTGAGGGATCAGTGGAATTACCACCTTTATGGGGAGGGATTGTGTAAAAAGGATTTCCATAATTCGGGGACAACAGACTTGGCAATGGAATGATTAATTAGGATAGAGACTGGGTAGGCAATAGAAATGACAGCAATTTTAAGGAAGTGGGGTTGGTAAATTGTCCACAGAAGCAGAGCAAGGTTTGAGTTTATTTAGTTGGGATTTGATAAGGCAGTGGGAATAGGTTGTAATGAGAAGGTATTAGAGGAAGGAGGACTTGGGGGTAAAGTCAGACAAGAGCATTGGGACTATGTTGAGTTAGTTTTTGGATTGTTTCTATGAAGTAGTTGTTGTTTAGTAGAGCAGCAGTTTCAGTGACAGTATTGAGGGGGAAGGGGTTGGGGGTGGGAGGGGCACTGGGGTATAGGATTGTGTTAACGGTGGATCAGAATTTCTTGAGGTTGGTATGTGGGCTGCAGTGGTTGGAAGTGAAACATGATTTTTTATCTTTAATGATTAGTTTTTTACACATGTTCCTAAGTTCTTTGTAGTGTTGGAGTAGGGGAGGGGTTTTAATTTTGACCCAGGTTTACAGGCAGTGTCCCTCAGGTGCATAATTGAACATGTTTGCTTAGTGAGCCAGGGGGGAAAATTTGATTTTACTCTGATTTTTCTAGATGGGGTCATGGTGTTTAATATGTCTAGAAATATTTTGTTGAAAGTAGTTACAGCATCATTTTTATGGGAGGTTATAAAGGAAGGCCCAGTTGATGTTGGACAGTGTAGAGTTAAACTTGTCTGGGTCGAAGTGAGTCAGATTGTGACATACTCTGTAAAGGTGTTCTTTGGGTGGCTGTTGAGAGTACCTTTGGACATAGGTAGGGGAATGGTCTCTCAGACAGTTGGGGAGTGTGCCAGGGTTATGATAGACACTAGGGTCTGAAGTTAGGATCCGGTCTATAACTTGGGATTCCACCACAACAGTTTGTTTCTGGTGCTAGTCCTGGGCTTACTTCTGGTAGGTACAGCAACCTCTATGAAGCCACTGACATGGTTGTACAGAGTTACTGACAAGAAATTCAGCATAGGCTGCTGTGATCTCTGGGTTTGGATAGGCATTGAATTTTGACAAAGCATCACTTAATAACAGGTAGTTTGCCTTGGAAAATCTCCTGTTACTGGTTTTACTGGGGTTACTGAGTTGATTTTGATTTTAAGAGAGACAGCTTTATGTTCGGACCTTATCAGGGAAGACAAGACATTGGGGGGCAGTTGCACCATTCCCCTATATTTGTCAGTACAAGGTCCACTATGTTGGAGAATCTAATGGATGTGTTAACTATTTTGCCAAGAGAGTTTGCATTTAGAAAGTCCATTAATCTCTGTGCCTGTAGATTCGAGGCTGTGTAGGATTCCGAGTCTACAGAGGGTGTAATTAAAATCTGTCATGAGAAGGGAGTTAGACTGGATTGTAAGTATCTCCAGTAGGTCCAAGTATTTTTTGTGAGCTTCTTGGGACATGGAAGATGACCTATAGAGCAGTTACGCCTTGAGGTTCAGTTGAATAGATTTTGCTATGCTGGTAGGTTTGTCAGTTTGGCATCGCATAAAAAAAGGCATTATGGTGGTGGATACAGTTTAAGCCAGTATTCAAAAGCATAGAGGGGACAGGTGCAGACCATGCTTGGCAAAACAATGTGGCCTGTTAAGTGTGTCTTCCCAAGCTAACAAATATTAAATTATTTTAGAATGACACCAGAAAGACAGATAATTGATAACATCAATTATCTTTTGCTCATATTCTGCCATCATCCTTGGTGATGGTAATATGTTGCTGCCTGAGACACATAATATGAGATCTCCATAATGTCTCTCTTTGCACAGTCCAGGCAGGTACATCTCAGGTCATTTACACCTATGTGGACTATGATGGAATCATACTGGTGCAGTGTAATGAACTGAGCATCAGCGTGTGTGTGTGTGTGTGTGTGTGTGTGTGTGTGTGTGTGTGTGTGTGTGTGTGTGTGTGTGTGTGTGTATGATTTGGTGGATCCTGGCTCCAAATAAGCAACTAACCATTATGTTCTTGTTCCTCCTGGTTAGAAGGACATCAGTGTATCTTACAATGGAGTCCCCTATGACAAAAGTCCTTGGAGGTATGTTTATTTACTAAAAGTGACAGTATGTGGGGGAGGGGGGTTAGGTGTTTTTTTTTTAATTGCCTTTGGGCTAGCTGAGGGATAACTTTGACAATGGATGATCTAAGAGATCTTTGTTGTTTAGGAAGATTGCTTTTGCATATGTTAGTCTACGGTGTGCATTGTCTGCTATGTGAGGTGGGTGTTGTGTGTGTGGTTTCAATAACCTGATGTTGTACTTGCATGTCAGAGTTTAGCCCCCAGTGTCATTGTGTAAGCACACCTCTTATGTAGTGTGTCTGGTTCTTTAAGGATTAAGACATTTGCTACATTGTCTCAAGATGCCCATGTCCACAAAGACAGCTACAGAGAATTTAGGAAATTGTATATCCATGCTGTCCAGTCTTTTGATTGGTGAGCTACAAGTGGGTGGTATATTGGGGTTAGAAGGCTATTAAGGGTTGGTGCAGACTAATAAGGGTGCTTATTTGGGGAAGATTATGCTAAACAGTACTAAATTCTACTAACTTTAATATTTACACAGTACTGAGTTCTACTAAATCTATAGGTATTGCCACTCAACGCCCAGCTAGATGCTGTAAGTTTGTCGGCACACAAGTGTTTGCTCTATATTTAATGCTTGAGATGGTATGGTTTTACGTACTGTATATATATTACTTGTAAAAGACATGTTGCTTTTAACAATTTAATGATGTCATTTTAGATGAAAGCCTTCATTGGTGAAATAAAGTTCACATATCTAGCACCACACTTTATTGTTACTAATACAGATCGCACAAGTGTTTGAATACTTGTCTCCTTATAAGGCTTTGCTGTGCATCCTTAGTCATATTACACATGCCACACTAAGCTTTTTTGTACTTTTGAAGTATAAAAGTTGCAGTGCTGCACTTATATGGATCCTAGGTTACATTTTACATGCCACACTGAGCATGGAGAGATGTTAAAATCAGTCAGCAAAGAAGATTAGCATTGCTGGAATTGAACTCATCATCAGGTCTTGGTGAGTACCTTCACAAGGTGGACCTTGTTTTTACAAAAGCTCACTAAGACGATACTGATATATAGCCTGTATTTTATATAGCATATATCATGGACATACATAGGTAAAAAAATAAAATAAAAGAGATAGCTGGGTGCACAAGTCTCAGGATAAAAAAGTGCTCAATCCTGGTAGACGTACTGGTGCCATGACTGGAAAAAATGATAGTGTGGAATTCTCAAGTCACTGAAACATTCCTATAATGGGGTTAGGCTAGGCTCAGAGGGAGGATTGCCCCGTTGTTGCAGAAGGAAGTAGTAGTCTAGAAAAAACAAAAGAAACTGACGGGCCAAAAAAGAGCCATAAAGACAATAGAGTGGACTACTGAGAATAAGAAAGAAATTATGTATTGTTATATAACCCGCGGTGGCGCAGCAGTAGCATTGTTGCCTCACAGCAAGAGGTTCTTCTGTTCGATTCTCAGCTGGAGTGCCTTTTGTGTGGAGTCTGCATGTCCTCCCCGTAGTCGAGTGGTGTTCGAAAGACATGTGTGAATGGGCGTACCTTCGTTGAAGGTTGGGTGTTGGGCTGGCAAATCGGCACCATAACAATCTACTGCCAATCATTAGAGGACCGGAGTTCTGCTGTGGCGACCCCTAACTGGGAAAAGCTGAAAAGACAAACAACATTGTTATGCAAGAAGCTCAGAATTTGCAGATGAAAGATATTAAAAAAAAAACTAAGACAGGAATTAGAGGAAAGAAGAGCATTTGCACAAGAAAAAGTGTCAAAAGCTTTAAATGCAAATTTGTGTTCATTAATAAAACAGACTCATGAAAAATATTACAAAAATTGATCAAGAAACCTTGGGCCATTTGGGAAAAGAAGTGCCCGAGGAAGTGCAAAATATAAAAAAAATAAAACCTAGAGATTTTTGAAAGGTATAAAAAATAAATATGGGATGCAAAAGAAAGACAAATCTGATATGGTGTAATATTTATGTGAAGGAAAAAGCCAAACTAATCAATACAAAAAAGCAACTCCAAAGATATTTGAAGAGAAATACAGGCAAAGGTACCCAGATATGGACAATAGAAAAAAATAAGCACACAAAGAGGAAGGCAGAACAGAAGATTAGTAAAGGAGAAGTTAAACAAATAGAAGCTGAAGTTATGGAACACCTGTGAAGTCTAACACAGGTTATGTCACAGCATGATGGAACAATTATTCCCTAAAGCATACCTCTCAACTGTACCGAATTCCTTGGCATTTACTGATTTTGAGGGCAAAATAATTGGGTGCCACGAACTTCCGAGTGGCCCCTTCAATTCCCGATTTTTTAAAAATTTTTATTTACAATTTTAAATTATAGCTGATGTCACCACGCATCACCAGCATATCTCGCAATATCATCAACATGCAGGGGCATGTGTAATGACATCAGCTTTGTGAGGCAGTGACTGACTGCCTGGCGTACTTGGAGACTGGCATGAGAGTTTCAAATTGTGGTGATGTATGTTGCTAGTAGTTGTAGGACTGAGGGAGAATTAATGTTTTGGTGTGCGCGTAGAGCTTGCACATAAGAGTTAGAATTAGGCCAAAATGACAAAAAATACACTGAACCCACAGACATTGCCAACATCCTAGCTGACAGGTTCAGTGCAAACTCCTCTTCCACCAAAAGGGCAAATATCTATCCCAGCAGAGTGCTGCCCCCCTGACATCTCAGATGCTCATGTAAGAGCCGCCCTCTCCAAAGCAAAAAACACAGCATCAGTGGGACCAGATGGTGTCCCGGGCTGCGTCCTACATGAACTCCAAGAAGAGCTAAACCCAAACATAAAACTACTGTTCAATCTCAGCCTTACTACAGGATATGTGCCCAAAGAGTGGTGTACAGCAACAGTGGTCCCTCTCCATAAAGGTGGTGCCTCAACGGATCCTGGAAACTATCGCCCATAAGCCTGACTAGCTTGGTCTGCAAAGCTATGGAAAGGATCATCATGGACCTCTTAAATAAAGATATTGGGGACCTACAAACACTGGATCCTACCCAGTTCGGCTTTGTTAAGGGCAGATCCTGCCTCTTAAACCTGGTTGATTTCTTTGAAACAGTCACCAAGGCCATTGACAGGGAAGGTGGTCCACACAGCCTACCTGGACCTCGCAAAGCCTTCGATACAATACCCCACTCGGGCATTATAGATAAGCTCACCAGCTTAAATATAAACCCCTATGTCACTAGATGGATTGCAAACTGGCTCAAGGACAGAACCCACATGGTTAGAATTGCTGGAGCCATGTCAGACTCCAAACCAGTTACAAGTGGTGTCCCACAAGGCTCAGTCCTGGGACCTCTCTTGTTCGGTATATATTTCTCGGAGGTACAGGCCAACACGGAAGGACTGTGGCTGACCAAGTTCGCAGATGACTGCAAACTGGGCGCCATAATCGACTCTCCAGCCGACACAAGCATCCTCCAAAAGGGCCTCATAGAAACAGACAACTGGTGCCAGAGCCATGGCCTCAAGCTAAATGCCAAAAAGTGTATAGTCATCCCCTTTGGCAAAAACAAAGTGCCCCAAATTACCACATAGGTGGTAATCCATTAAGTACAGAAGAAGTAATTAGGGACCTGGGGACCCAAGTTGATAGCAATCTCTCATTTGACAACCACGTGGCCAAAGTGGTTAGAAAAACATTTTATATAGCCCACCTCATCATGAAGGGATTCACATCTAGATCAGGGGATGTCATCGTGCCTCTTTACTCATCCCTCATCAGGCCCATAATTGAGTACAATGCCCCTTTTGGGATGTACCTTACCAGACACCTGCAGCAACTGGAAAGACCCCAAAAGTACCTCACCAAGAGGATCAAAGGGCTCAAACAGATGCCATATGCTGCCCGGTTAAAGAAACTCCAGCTCTACTCAGTGGCATACTGCCTGTTCAGAGGCGATCTGTGCCTGACATATAAAGCCATGTCCAACCCGGAATTAATGGACATGTTGCACCTCAGAAAATCCTAATCCCATCGAGCTACGTGCTCAAGAGACTTGAACCTCAGCACTGAAATAAATAGGACATGCTGGAGGGACAGATTCATAACCCAGAGGCTCCTTTCACTTTGGAATAAAATCCCAGTCCAGGTTAGGCAGAGTCCCTCATTGACTCTCTTCAAGAGGAATCTTGATGAGTGGATGGGAGATCATAGGTTTACCTCGGGTATCACTTCTGTGTCACTGTTAGACAGAGGCACAGTATACTAACCTCGAAAAAGGGCATAGCAAAATAAATTTAAAATGGGTGGTGAAAGCCAAACACATTCTGGCTAGGCTTATAAATGCCCTAGGGCAAATAGCCTAGTATGAACCTATGAACCTATGAACCTATAAGCCAGACTAGCTTAGTCTGCAAGGCTATGGAGAGGATCATCATGGAGCTCATAAACAAAGACATTGGGGACCTACAGTCACTAGATCCTACCCAGTTCGGCTTTGTCAAGGGCAGATCCTGCCTTTTGAACCTGGTTGACTTCTTTGAAACAGTCACCAAAGCCATAGATGAAGGGAAGGTAGTCCACACAGCCTATCTGGACCTTGCAAAGGCATTTGACACAATACCCCAATCGGGCATCACAGATAAGCTATCCAGCTTAAATATAAACCCCTATGTCACAAGATGGGTCGCAAACTGGCTCAAAGACAGAACCCACAGAATGAGAGTTGCTGGAGCCATGTCAGACTCGAAACCGGTCACAAGTGGTGTCCCACAGGGTTCTGTCCTGGGACCACTCTTGTTCGGCATATACTTTTCCGAGGTACAGGCAAACGTGGGAGGACTATGGCTCACCAAGTTCGCAGATGACTGCAAACTGGGCACCATAATCAACTCTCCAGCTGACACAAACATCCTTCAAAAAGGTCTCACAGAGACAGATAACTGGTGCCAGCGCCATGGTTTAAAGCTAAATGCCAAACAATGTATAGTCATACCCTTTGGCAAAAACAATATGCCCACAAATTACCACATAGGGGAAACCCATTAAGTACAGAGAAAGTTATTAGGGACCTGGGGGCCCAAGTTGATAGCAATCTCTCCTTTGAAACCACATTGCCAAAGTGGTTAGAAAGACCTTCTACATAGCCCTCCTCATCACGAAGGGTTTCACATCTAGATCAAGAGAGGTAATCGTGCCCTTCATTCATCCCTCATCAGGCCCATCATAGAATACAATGCCCCTTTTGGGATGCACCTTACCCGACACCTGCAGCAATTAGAAAGACCCCAGAAGTATCTCACCAAGAGGATCAAGGGTCTCAAACAGATGCCATATGCTGCTCGGTTAAAAAAACTCCAGCTCTACTCAGTTGCATACCGCCTACTTGAGGCGATCTATGCCTGACATACAAAGCTATGTAAAATCCAGAATTAATGGACATGCTCCACCTCAGTAAATCTAAATCTCTTAGAGCCACACGCTCGAGGGACTTGAACCTCAGCACAGAAATAAATAGAACTTGCTGGAGGGACAGGTTCATAACCCAGAGGCTCCCTTTGCTCTGGAATAGAATTCCAGTTCATGTGAGGCAGAGCACCTCACTGAATCTCTTCAAGAAGAATCTCGATAAGTGGATGGGGGATTGTAGGTTTGTCCCAGGGATTACTCCCGTGTCACTATTAGACAGAGGCACAGTAAACTAAACCTTAAAAAGGGCACAGTATACTCAAATCAAGGGGTGGCGTAAGCCATACAGAATCAGGCTAGGCTTAAAATTGCTCCAGGGCAGATAGCCTAGTATGAACCTATGAACCTATGAACCTATTAGCCAGTTCTCTGACGTACAGCGATTCCCGCAGTGTAAGTTAGTGACATTCTGCATCTTATTATTTTTATTGGCTTGGCTGTTACTCATCCTAAGTTGTATTAGGTGAACATGCTTCATTTCTTTCTTCAAGTACAGGATTGCTATTTGCTATGCACCAGTGTGAATAAAAGTGTGTGTGTGTGTGTGTGTGTGTGTGTGTGTGTGTGTGTGTGTGTGTGTGTGTGTGTGTGTGTGTGTGTGTGTGTGTATTTGTTCAACCGTATACTGATTGTTACTTTTTTGAAACTTTTCTTCACAGGCCTCTGATAAAAAGTGATTTCCAATTCCATCTCAGTCAAATTTTACCAGTAGACACAAACTAACTTGCAAAAGAAGTCTTTAGCTTTAACTATCATCACTATTTGTTGCTTACAGTTCAATACTTGTTTTACAAATAACCACCGATTTTAAGTGGGAGAGAGAAAATAGTTTAGTCAGAAATCAGGAGCACTTTAGAGGCATGTAACAAAATTATTCTACCACAGTGTGCCATCACAAGTTGATGCAGAGCCAGTTACAAGACGTGAGAACATCGGTGCATGCCTGTAATGTCACAATGCACTTAAGTCCAATAAATATTGCAGAACACACTCATTTTGCAGCTAGACAATATAAGGTGCACTGACTTAGCAAAATAAACCTTGACCAATTATGAGAATTGCTCCTGACCGCACACACAATCTATACTTCTCAGTTACTAACATTATCTATAATGAAGATTTTTTTTCCCGTAGGGCTTAGGTTTGCTTCTCCTAGGTTTACTGATTTTATTCATTAACTCAAGTTATACTTATTTAAGTTTAGGTAAACACATTGCTAAATATCTGAAACAAGGCCGTCCAAAGACTCCTTACCCACTAATTGTATGTGGTCTACCAGAAGATGACATTTTGTTCTGAAAATAAGAACACGCTCCTCATTCTGGCCTTCTGCTATCTTTTTAAAGTGATTTTTAAAACACAGTGCTATGATTTTTAATGCATGAAGTTTGAGGAATATAAATGTATTCTCCCCACAGTGCCCAAGCTTCTATCTCCAAAAAGTGGAACACTAACACTTATAATGTGAAACACTTCATAGACATTTCATCTAAGAAGCACAGACAAGGTTAATAACTGCTTATTCATATGACAAAAAAGTTATTTTGATGAATCAATACCATTTAGCATCATACATCATGGACATTTCTTTGAAAGGATCTGTCACACCTGTGGAACACCCTGTAATATGGAATATTTAATACTCAAAATTAAGAACGTTCTTCAAAAAAAAAATAAAGTTATCTCTACCCAATCCCCTATCTTACACACACATGCATGTGCTCAGTCTGTGCATGAATGTATACATTTTTAAGAATACAAATACAAAGAAAAAAACAAACTGATGGTTCCTCGGTCACAACAAATAACAGTCATTAAAATGATTACACAAATTTTTCTAGGTCTACCGGGATCTTTTTTTTTTTCTTAATAAAGTTTTTTCCTTTTTTTAATATACTAAATCTCATGGTCAACAATATAGAACTGACCTTTTTCAAACTGAACACAGACCCCCAATTAAGTGGTGGATTAAAATACTTTGACAGTATCACCCACTATCAGACATGAATATTGTCTTCACTGGAAAAGCTTATAATTTAATTAGCTGACAATGCCACCCCATGTTGCTCAGTGGATGGTTGTTTTTGCATTTCATAGGTTTCTTTAACCCCCTTGCCTATGATTGCAATAAACATTTGTTGGATCTTTGCAGTCACCATATTTGCTCGACTATTGCCAATCAAATGGATTCTTGGACTGGGTCCATGAGATATGAACAGACTTTGTATATTTTATAACCAGATCGTCAACACTGATGTTCTGCAGATGCACCAGACAACAAATAATAAACAGTACCTGTCCCTGTCTGCTTTTTTTACACCTTTTTCATTACTTTGTGCAGTGTTATGGCTTTCAGTTTTACCAGGAATATACTGGTGGAAATAGTGCCGAATGGTGTGTAACTTCTTGCCTAGGTTGGTGCCCAGTCCAAGAAATGTGGCCAGCATACCTCTCAATCTCTCAGAGCAAGAAATCTGGACAAAGGCTAAAAAATAGGGACAGATTTTAAATATTGCTCCTGTAAAGTCAGTTGCTAGAATAACAGGTCTTGCATTATTATTTATTTTCTGAGGGATATGAAGTCTGAAATTTAAATGTCTGCCATATTGTCTACTGCACTGACTTCAATCTTTATGTTTGTATCCCACAATTCTGTTGGAGTGGGCAGGATTACACAATTATGTGTGCAAATTATATATTAATCATTGCTCTGATTTTTGGCCAGTTGTACTTACTTTTCATGGGTCTTTGTCCAAATTTTTGATATTTCCAGGTTGAGAGGTATGCCACAAAGTAAGGAGAAACAGGTGGAGTGGGAGACATCTGAAGAAGAAATATGGACATGGGAAAGAAAAAATTATTTAATATGGTATAATATTTATGCAAAGGAGAAAGCAAAACTAATCAATACAAAAAAGCAACACCAAAGATATTTAAAGATAAATACAGGCAAAGGCATCTAGTTATGGAAAATTTTACAATACAAAAAAATAAGAAATCAAAGGGGTAAATTAGAAAAGTGGATTAGTAATGGAGACGTTAAAGAAATAAAAACTGAAGTTATGGATTTCCTGCAAAGTGAAGGATATAGTGCAGAAAATCCAATTCTGGTAACATCACAGAATGATAGAACAGTGAATCCCCAAATTAAAGAGAAACAGGTGGAATGGGAAGCATCTGATCAGTTACCACATAAACACACTCTGGAGCTGTCAGTAGGAAACCAGTTCAAAAGGCCAGCTGAAGCTGCACAGCAAGAGAAGGAGCAGGAACTGATAGGCCAGTGAATTCCCATATGAAAGAGCAATGGATGACTTAGGATGCATCTGAAAAGAATAAACCACAGGTAGATGTTCTGAAACTTTCTACAGAATGATTGCAGGAGATGGAGAATAAAGAATGTGCCCTCAGTTTACAAGAAAAGGATCTAAGGGAAGAGTTGCTTGATTTACTAGAGATGGTTAGACATGTTAAGATAAATGAACGAAATAGATTACAGAAAGTCAATAAAACCCAAAATATTAGAAGTCTGGTAAAACAAATGAACACAGTAATCAAGAATATTAACAAATGTTCGTGTGATATAACAGAAATAAATAGGATACATTACTATGCAGCTAAATTAATAACAGATAAAGTCTTACCACAAAAGTACAGGGCAATAAGGGAAAGGAAGGGAAGAAATCAAATATCATCATGGAATTATTAAACAGCGAAAACTATAAAGCAATTGAGACAAGACGTGTCACTGTCAGAAAGTATAGAAGAGGGACAGCTCAACAAAAATCTTAGAAAGATAGCTGTGAAAGCAATGCACAGTATTAGAAGAGACCATGATCTATCGTAAACTATTGAAAATAATAAACTAAAGATATCAGCACAGGCAGAAAATTTTTCTCAGATGATATAAGAATGCCATTTGGTCTTGATAAATGTGCAAAAAACAACCTTTAAAGCAGGAGAGCTGCAGCACCAAGAAAATATTAGTTTGGGTCAGGAATGTGATATAAAGAAACTCGAGTAGGAGGGAATGTAGAAATTTTTGGCAATTGATTTTATATATATATATATATATATATATATATATATATATATATATATATATATCTTTGGGAATTGATGAAGGATTGACAATAAAACATTAGCAAATGGGAACAAAACTGAGTAAAGAATATTTTAGAAGACTAAAATTAATACTGAAAATTAATGTTTAGGAATACAGTCCAAGTTATAAACAATGTAATAAGTTGATACTATATAGTAGCAAACGAATGTATCCTTTGTTCTAAGAAATATTGTATGTCAAAGTCCTGTCCTTACCTTTTTCTGTGTAATAAATTGTTCTCTTGGAGCTTTTCTCCCCGGGCCTGTACTAAAAATGGACTTATATCCAGTTGGACTCTCCCGGTCAACAAATGTAAAATAAAATAAATAAATAAATTTGCTCTACCTATTCCGACTTACAGCTTTGGGTGATTGACTGGCCCCAAAAGGTATTGCATCAGCTGGACAGTTAAACAAAAAAAATGCTTCACACTTACCAAATGATATATAAAAAGCAGTTTATACCAAGATTGTATATGTGTCATTCTGATGGAGGTTTGGGTCTTCTTGAAAACTGATTACATGTATAGAACTACAATCGTAGGACTGCATACATAACTGAAGACCTCATCAGTTCCAAATGTAGTGAAAGTTTTGAAACACGAAGAGAACAAATCTAAGATGACTTCCCTGTTTAGTTTAACAAACAGAAGTAGACAAAAATTAGGCAGCAACTGAATGTGGCAAAAAACAAAAGAAAGATTATAAGGAGAAGGATCAGATGAGAAGGCAAGAAATTTGGAAAATTCATAAATATAGTTGCAAGTACAGAAAACTATTGGAACAACCTCATGTTGATCAGGATCTGATGCAGAAATGGGTTAATGAGAGGTGAATTTAAACCAAAACATGAACAGTTAATAGTAATGGAACAGGATAGTGGGCTACATACACGATGGATTACAAAGTCTATTGAACATATGGGAGAAACAGACAAATGGAGGTTCTGTAAAACAGAACTACAAACAGTCGCACAGCTTGTGGCTGGGTGTGATTCACTAATGACAGAGGGTCTGTATACTGAAAGGCATAATAATGGATAGAGAATGATGAAATTTATATCACATGGGATCACCCATTGCCAACAGTTCAAAAAATATATGCGAGAAAACCAGATATAGTAGTCCATGAAAAGAAGACAAAAGTAGCATTGATTATTGAAATTGTTACACCCAGTGATTATAGCATCTTACATACAGAGAGATACAAAGTTATAAAATACCAGGCAGGCAGAAACGAGGGCAATGTGGAAGAAGGATACCCAGACAGTTCCAACAGTAGTAGGAGAAATGGGTCTCATAAAAAATAATTTACATTCTTATTTAGATATGCTACCAATACATGTAACTCCAATAACTCAATCTCTTAGCATAAAATATTCTAGACAAAGCCAAGAATAATGCAGGGACAAAGCCCCATAAATATGGACAAATTTTAAATATTGCTCTTATAAACTTGGAAAGTTGCTAGAATAAAAGTTCTTGTGCTATCATGTATTTTCTGAAGGATGTGAAGTCTGAAACTTAAATGCCTGTCTTTATTTAGTGAATTTAATTCTCACCGATTTGTCACAGAAATTCAGAAAAAACACAAATTTAATGAGGATCATACGAAAAGTTGTGACAAAAATCTGGACATTCTGCAAAAATCTGGACAGTTGAGAATTGCAGAACGAGTCAGTTCTGGGCACATTATGGGTGCAGAAAAGAACAATTTTGGCTAAGATCAAAGACTGAAGAAATATTAATTTCACCAACTTTAATTATACTTTGACTTAGGAATGGGGTCCATTCCATACATGGTATCAGAAATCCAAAATCTGGGATAAATTAAAAAAAGGCAAACACTTAATGCACTGTTCAAGTATAAAGCATGCAGTGCTGCATTGCTGTGCATCCTATGTAATACTGCTGGCCCCAAAGCATGTTATGCCTGATTCATTTATAAGGGACACATCAGTACTTGTGGGTACCCTGTGTTATACACCATAGTATGTGCTGACAGGTGTTAGCAGTGCACTGCTGGAATGAGTTGTGAATAGTACAGCTATGTGAGTTATATAACTGCATATTATCAAGGTACTTTATTGCACAAATTATATATTAAAGTTCATTGTGTAGTTATCTGCATTAATTCCATTAGTAAGAGGGCTGGAACCCACCCCTAAATGTCTGTTGCTCTCCAGTTAAAAGTGACAGTGAAGGTTAAGGGGGCACAGTCACTTACTAGCAGAATTGTTTTTGTCACTCTCTACCCCACTGTCTGTTAAGCCCATTTATTGTCAACGACTGGGGCAAAGGTCAACCAGAAGGGGACATAATTCATATAGCCATTAGGAGTGGTTTGAAGTTCCCTGCTTAATTTTCTCAGATCTTATAACCTGCACCCAGTCAGACAACAAGAATTACCATGCAATGGACTGTCCATGGATTTTGTTCTTTCACTTCTGCAAGGGACATTTCCTTAAAGCTGCCCTGTATTCCCTGCATGATATGAGTGGTGGTTTACCTGGTTTCCACCAGTAAAATTACACCACTCAATATGGTCCCCAATGTACACAGCCCTTCCTACCCCATCTGAGAGTCAAGCAGGACCATCCGCTCTCAGTCCATCCCTACCTGGCTCTACCAGTATTGGGGCCACTAAGTGAAGCCTGGTTGCCTATTTTATAGTCAGGGCTCCATCCTTTGTCACCATGGAACCAGGCCACATTACTCACATAATTTATAGAAAATATAACATAACAAAGGAGAATTTAATACTTAATAGTTTTAGTTATTTTTATCTGTACTGATATGTCAGTAATCTTGGCATGTATTCTGCATTAAAGATATTTATGGTTGGCTTAACTTTTATTTCAGAGTTAAGCTAAACCATTTGTGGATGTTTATGATTTATGTTATTCTTGTATTTTTAAATAGACCATATAAAGACAAGTTATGCTCAGCCGGTATAGATTGTACACAGACAGGTGGCAGCCACCTAATAGAGACAACAATTGCTACTCCTTCATATATGATTTACTTGTGTCCACACCTGCAGTAAACAAACTCATCCTGTCTTTAAACCCCATGTGTGATTTATTGTAGAGCATAGATTTCTATTGGTTTGTTTAGCCTCTATCTATCTATCTATCTATCTATCTATCTATCTATCTATCTATCTATCTATCTATCTATCTATCTATCTATCTATCTATCTATCTATCTATCTACCTACCTATCTCTATCTCTGTCTCTGTTTATGCATATAATATATACATGGGTCTATCAGATGATCGGCTTTTTGGAAACTCAAAAAAATATTGAAGAGTCCATATGACTTAGTTTCCGAAAACTTGAGCATGCAAAAAAACAAAACAAAAAAAACCACAGAAATCTAGAACTCTACCTAATTTTACATTTTTGCAGGGAAGCAAGCTCCCCTGTGATCCGCACACTCTCTGCAAATTATATCTACCAACTGTGAGATCACACTGCATTAAGGAAAAGGGTAAATTTCCTGACCCTTGCTGTACCACAATCTCGATTCAAAAGCTTCAAGTTTTCAAAAAATCTATCATATGGTCCTGACCATATGGAGTTCAAGTTTCTGAAAACTCGATCAGTTGATAGGGACCCATATACATACATATATATACACACACACACACACACACACATATATATATATATATATATATATATATATATATATATATATATATATATATATATATGTATCACCTTCATTTCGTCAACAGTTCATTTCACTGACACTCAACTCAGCAGGCCCAATTCACTGAAACTTAATTTCACTGACACTCATTTCGTCAACAATAATATATGACCTATTCCCCACTGTAGAGCAACCCTGGAGTTACAATATATAGTAAGGGGGGTGTGGGGGGGCAAAGCCCCTGACATACTGGAGTTCTATAATTTTTTTTTGGTAATAGTTATTCATTGCACTTGTAAGAATGCATCTGTATACTGTAAAACGTTTATGATATGTGGGGGGGTGGGCTTTGCCCCCCCATTGTGGCGGCTGTGCCCCCATACCCCCCTTACTATATATTCTAACTCCAGGGTCACTCTACAGTGGGGAATAGGCCATATATCTTTGTCGATGAAATCAGTGTCAGTGAAATGAAGTGTCAGTGAAATGAAGTTTCAGTGAATTGGGCCTGCTGACTTGGTTGTCAGTGAAATAAACTGTCGAAGAAATGAAGGTGACCTATATATATATATATATATATATATATATATATATATATATATATATATATATATATCTGTATATATGGGTCTACTTTAAAACAGCGAATTACCATAATGCCGACTTGCAGAACAGTGAGATGAAAACCACAAAACTTTACATTACCGAACGTTCACATCATCATAAGCTTTCATCATGTAAGTAAACACTTGGTCAACAGGAATTAAAAAAAAACAAACCGAAGCAAATAAAACCCACCCAAGTGGCTCCACAGTTAGTTTGGGTATATATTGTATTCTGGAAAGAGTTAGTCATTGGTTTTGTAAGTATGCATGTGTATCGTTTAAACTGTATTGTTTTGAAGCTTTTGGTGAAATATAATATAAAACCAAACTAGGTGGGGGGCTATGCCCCCCCAACTATTTATACTAACTCCAGGAATGCACTACAGTGGGTAAAAAGGCATATACCTTTTACTTGCCTTACAGTAATCTACACAGTGTCAGTGCTTCACTTCAGTGAAATGAGTTTTAAGTAATTTGAGCTTTCAGTGATTTGGTCAGGGTGAATTCAAATTCAGTGAGATGAGCTTTCAATGAACCAAAGTTGACCCCATAAAGCCTATATATCTAGTGTGTGTGTGTGTGTGTGTGTGTGTGTGTGTGTGTGTGTGTGTGTGTGTTGTGTGTGTGTGTGTGTGTGTGTGTGTGTGTGTGTTGTGTGTGTGTGTGTGTGTGTGTGTGTGTGTGTGTGTGTGTGTGTGTGTGTGTGTGTGTGTGTGTGTGTATGTGTGTGTGTGTGTGTGTGTGTGTGTGTGTGTGTGTGTGTGTGTGTGTGTGTGTGTGTGTGTGTGTGTGTGTGTGTGTGTGTGTGTGTGTGTGTGTGTGTGTGTGTGTGTGTGTGTGTGTGTGTGTTGTGTGTGTCTGATCTCAGTCATCTGGTGGTTTTGATCATAATGGGAGACCTGTATCCCCAGACTCACAACACACCTGACAGATGGAACACAAATCAAAATCAGTGTGTCTGCTGTCAGCCAAATACAGATCAAGTTGTTTACAGTCAGGTATTCCAAAAAAGACCTCGTTATGAAGAACCGGGACTCTGAACTAGTGCGCAACAATCCATATTCTGTTTTGCTAATATTTTGTAAAACTGTTTCAATATATGTTATTTTTTTTACATTTTTGAAAGATTAAATTAAATAATTGACAACACTCCTATATGTGTTGCACCACAGTAAAGTTTACTGAAAATATAAGGGATAAAACCTTCTTGGGAATGTATGGCCAGGCTTCTAGAGATCCGTATGGATAAATAATCTAAGAGGTACCTATGAAACTGTTAACAACAAAACTTTGGGGTAAACAGCTGTCATGAGGCAGTAAATGAAATTGATAGCCACTACATTTTTAGTTCTATATTTTCTGATTGGTGGTTTTAGTTCCTCGGTTATACCAGTATTAGGTGTGTGTGTGTGTGTGTGTGTGTGTGTGTGTGTGTGTGTGTGTGTGTGTGTGTGTGTGTGTGTGTGTGTGTGTGTGTGTGCATGTGTGTGTCTACATCTTTGTCGGTGGTCTTATGGAATCGATTGTTGCCACATCCACATTTTGGCTCGATTTTTGCCACGTCCACATTTTGGCCATAGTATTTCACTAATTGTTTCATAAAAAGTAACAACATTGAATAAATAACATTTTGTACAACTGAACTGTATATGATTTTTAGTACAATTGATATAAAAATTATGTTTCTACATATTTGTTTCCACTAATTTATGCAAGTGAAATGTATTACTGGTCTGTATGTACTGATAGGCTTTCTTTAGGTATCCTACAGAAAGGACTGATATTTCACATCTTTCAAATTACAGTAAAAAAAGATGTCTCAAGCAATGCTGTAAAAAATATAATAGGCAGAGAACAGCTGTGTAATATTTTGAGCAAAACTGGGTGAAAGCCATCAGCTTCTGGATGGTTGCCATCTCATAACTAGTCAACGAACATTTTCATTAATCACAATCTTACTGTGTCTGAGTTGCTCCCTTCCTGAGGTTCTCTAAGTGCTGAGAAGACAGGTACAGAATGTTAATGTGTCAGCAGTTCTCCGATCATCTGTTACTTTGTTTCATCTTTGTAATTAAGGCATCAGTAGACACCTTTACCAAAAAGAACAAATATACACGAGACCTTTATTATTATCTGTTATAACTGGTGCTAAATTTAATGCAGACATTTTGGCAATCCTAATTGACTTACTAACCTTAACACTATGGTGTTTAACTTTTTTTCATATTTCCACCTTTGGCCTTATCTTTTATTTAAGAAAAAAAGTTATTTTCCTCTGTTCTAACTTTGCTAATGTTATTAAATCATGTTGGGGTTCTGCTTCCATTTACTTTATGATTTTTTCAGCTGAAAAACTCAAGTATCAGTAGAAACATTGAATTCTGCTAGTAACTATGTTACATATCACGTCTGATTCTGAACTGTTACTCACTACCTATTTTGCAGAAGTTCTGAATGTGAATCAGTTTTTGACTGAAAGCAGTTGGTCAGACATCAATTCACTGCAATTTTAGAGTTTTTGGAGGACAACACCTCTCCTAATCCCCAGAGGTCAGTCTCTTGAAATTAACATAATTAATTAACTAAGCCTGGCTTCATCGCACTGTGGGATGAGGAGAAACAACCCTTTGTAGTTAACTCTTCCCCAATGGAGTACATTATTTTTGTGAAACTGATGTACTTGTAGCATCCATAGCCGCGGTTTAAATAGCCAAATAGACCCCATCTAGTCACTGAATCTTTCTTACACATTCCAGTCCATGTGATGTTACAAGGGCAGCCTGCTCGCCAATTTTAGCTGTTCCAGTTTATGATATTACTGGATATCCAATCTGCTAGCATTTGATACTTGAAGTAAAGAAGGTCGTTCTTTTTTACAAACATCAAGTTTGCTGAATAAATAAGTAAACAAAACCCTTGCCACCCTTCTGTGCTTTGGATGAGACATTAAACGAAGGCCTCTTCTGTCTAAGTTGGTGATAGCCCAGACAGATGCAAACGATCCCATGGCACTTATCAAACAGAGTAGGGAAAGTAACCTGGTGTCCTGACCACATTTCCTGTAATCAGTATGAATACCACCTTGAGTCTCCCTCTGGTCTAGTGAGACTAACCCAGTCAACAATGTGTAAATAAAAAAAAAAAATCTTCATTGTTTTTCTCACCGCACAGAATATGTTAATTTGACACTTGGGTGTCATGTCACATAGTATCAAGACCTTCCACTTTAGGGCAAGAACACTGAGAAGAGTTCTATGTCCTGGGAAGTCCTGTAATAAAAAGTCCTCATATCCTTCATTAATTTCTTTAATTATTTCATTTGTATGCCTACTATCTTGGTGTCAGTCTCCTAGGTGAGGGCATAGGTGAATACAAATCTATCAGCCTCATGGACCTGACATCCAAAAAGTGTCTTTTCTCAGTTATCAAAATGTTTGACCATGCCATGGATCCAGTTGTACGGTCAAACAGTGGCTGGGTCACTTCTTGATGACATTTTTTTATAAAATGAGACTGAATCATTGGGAAGCTAACAAAAAGAAGAAGATATGTGCAAATACACCTAACACTCCTTGTAACTGGTAGAAAGATCATCAGACACACCGTACTGTAAATAAAAACAAGCGTACAGCAGTATGTCATTCTCACAGGCTAGTTGTAGTATTAACAGCAACATTCTTACTGTGTTGTTCTGCATCATAAAGATTGACTAGCTGTCTGTAACAGCACCTTATGTTGAAGCCTACATCCTGGAGTTTTTCACATGGGTCGCAGGGTAGAAGCAATGCCCTTCCATTATGAGGACTGGTAATGATGTTAACATTTGGCTATGTGACATCTACATAATAATCATTCTTACTGCCTTCTGAGACATCCAATGATAGGTATAAACAGTAGCTGCCATGTAGAGGTGAGATCTGAAAACTATGTGTGTTGTATCCAAAAGTCAATTAGAAGTATTATGTATCAAAGAATATCTAAGCTTCTTGGCCTTTTCAATCATCAGAAATTGAAGAAAGCCAGTGACCTGCATGTGCTGTATTAACATTTACAGGGGTTCTAGAAATAAAAATGTATCCTTAATTGTAAATGATGACTGCAATGCCATGAATTAAATAGTAGGTAGAATGGAGAGACACAATAACTGCATTTTAAAGAAATGTTTGTGAGTGTTTTTGGAGGGTTACTTGAACACATTTTAGAAGTTGATTTGGAAATGATACCTAACGGAACCTACTGATAGTAGGGAATTTGCACCTGGGAAGTATTTTCTTTTACAAGGCTGTAGAAATCATGACAGGAAAAAAACACACTAAGATGCAAAAATAAACTTCAGGACAACTTATAATAGTTGTAAGCTACTCTGGAGGTGTGGCTGTACAGTATTTATTCCAAAATGTTCCACTCCAGTTTCAGAACTACATCACTTGTGTGCATGTGTGTGTGTGTGTGTGTGTGTGTGTGTGTGTGTGTGTGTGTGTGTGTGTGTGTGTGTGTGTGTTTGCGGGGGTATACTACATAGTCTACAGTCCCAGCATTCATTGCTGCATAATTATAAAATTATACTTACCAGATTGGATTTTTCACCCTTAGGGTCTGATGGCATATCAGATATCATCCTGGAAGCAAGGCCACCCTTATTCAGTGGGCCATTAAATCTGAGGCAAAACATAATTGTTGTTCTTATCAAGCCCCCTGCTCAAATTTGGCAAATAAATAGAAAACAAACCTTTCATCATAAACATTACTATTACATTTACACAGTAAATGACTCCTTTAGATGATAGCTAAAATAACACTATCACATTTAAAAAATAAAACAAGTATATAATGATATAGTCATATTTATTACAAAGATCCCAGACACAAACACATTAAAAGCTTTGCAATCTATCTGTTTGCAATTTCTATTTTATTTAACTAGCAGTTAAAATCCTTCTTTTAGAGTATCATGTTTTCAGTAGAACATTTTTCAAGTTCACCAAGGTTGAGTCTCAAGCTGTAGCAAACTGTTCCAAATTCATGCATTCTATAGTCAGTACTTCCCAGTGTTTAAACTGATACAATGTGACACAACAAAACAGAAGAAGAAAAAGTTCATAGGGGCTCATAAACAGAGCATAAAAAACAAACAAACAAAAAAAAAAAAAACAGTTACATGGGCAGGAATCCGTTAATAAAATAATGTATTGTACATTTTGAGTGCGTAATTTCTGAAGTTAGTAAAAGCATGTTCTGCAATGACATTTGAGTTAAAGTGTGCAACACACCCACCCCCAAACTCAGAAATATCTTTCATTAACCCATTCTCTGTCTCACACATACACACACACACACACACACACACACACACACACACACACGCGCGTATAATTCTGTGTCTTTCTCTCTCTTTCCTGTATAATGTCTACTTATTTATTGCCATACTTGCATTATTCTGTCAGGAAGAAGGTTCATTTTAGAATAAGCTGTCACTAAAATACTTTAAAAATACTGTTATAATAGCAGGAGTGTTATTCTGAATTTTAAATTTGAAAAAATGTTATTTTTAAAGCGATAAGATGACCTTTCACCATCTGTAAAAGATGTATAACAAGTTGCAATATTTATATTTATGTGCAAATAACCTGTTTTTTTAATGTGGATTGGAATTTCAGTTCAAAACAGTGAGAACTGGGAACTGTAAGGAAAAGGTAGAAGTTTTACACAAACTCTCCACCACAGGCACAAGGAAATAGAAGAGATGTGATAAACTTTGTGGGCCAACATGCATCTAACATTAGAGTCAACTTAATGTTTATGACTACAGGAGGCATTATTTTGATGCAAATAAATTATTAATGGAGGCTACGCCACTTTAACACCCACACAAACATAAAAGCTGAGGCAGAAATCAGTTTTCCAGACCAGGATGCAAGCTTATAAATCATTGGATGAAAACAGAATGTGATTAGCAGATGGTGCATATTTAAATGTGCAACATCATTATTCAATGTACATTGTAGTGATGAAAGGTGCAATTAATCTTCCTGTCCTGTATATGCCTGTATGGTACTTACACTATCTGACACTTCATAGTATATAATCTTTCACTATTATAGTCTATAAAGCATAGTACTACTTTATAAAGAGAAGGTTACCCTTAAAAGAGGCCTATACATTTTAATAAGATAATAAAATTCACATGTTAACTGTAACACCAACAATGTAATTGAAGGTATGAGATTTACTGGGTTAATATCATGCTTGTCTCTATTGGTTTCATGTTGTCTTTGGCCTCAAGCACAACAATCCCAGGCTTGACATATTTTCTTAAAACAATAACCCTGTTATAGCATAATACTCTAATCTATTCCCCAGTTAGTTCTCTACTCTGTCATGTTGGCCACACACACACACACACATATACACACACATACACATGCACGCACACACACACACACACACACACACACACACACACACACACACACACACACACACACACACACACACACGCACACACATTACTGGTGTTCCATGGCTAACACACTTATTCAGTGTTGCATGAAAGGATGCTACAGTACCTTTTGGCTGGCAGACTAGGGTAGTGGTCCCAATTTTCAAAATGTAGGGGGGGCAGGGGAATGTGTTACAATTAGAGAGTATCCCACTCATTAGCCTCCATAATGAAAACATATGCCAGCTTTCTGTAAGGAGAGTCTTCATTAAATGGGTGAGCCTCTGATCCAAGCAGTGACACATAGATTCTGCCCTTGTGTGGAACAGTAGATCAGCCCTTTTTTCCCCGTGGAGCTATATTTTTTTTCAAGTTCACCAAGTTTATTTTGTAAAACCTTTGCAAACATAATACCATACATTGCAATATCCATACATTGTGAGCACAACTGTTGTTACAACAATTTCTGCATATTTAAATCTACATATTTAATTAATGCCACATATATTCAGCAAACTAGTGTTTACACAAATCATACTTTTTTGTTCTATACTCACATGTAACCCTTACAATAACAATTACTAATAACTGACTTAGGGAAATCAGTATTAATTTATATTCCACCATTTACGCTCTAAACAGGGGATCATATGTCTAAAATAATGCAGACATCATTTTATATGTTTTGACCCATTGCTACCCTGATAATACACTGATAAATCATTCTTATAATTCTATAAATAGCAGCTAGGTGTCTTCAGACTATGTAACCTCCCAAGAAATTTACAGGCAGTATAAACCTTATGCATGGAGTGTTTTTGTTTTCCATCCATGGCCAGTTTCTCATTTCACCCTATTCATCTCATTCTCTCTCTCTCTGTGCACTAATCTCTGATTCACCCTGATTTGTTACCATTTTTCATAAACCTTAACTCAGCCATTTACAAACCCATATACAAGTTCTTTACAATCTCCCCTTAAATAATTGATATTATTGATTCCTCCCTTTTCTTATCATTCACATTCATAACTAAGGCCCGTACTCTATTGCCACACACATCTCTTCTCTTCCTGTTATTACTGATACATCCACAGAATGTGTCGTGTCCAAAGTATCTGTTCTTGTGTCAGTTCATCTCCTTCAATTAATCTGTTCCAAACATCCCACTTTGTGGGTCCCCCTCTATGTTTTAGAGCCTTCCCTTTTCTTTTTCCACTTTCCATTATTTCTTTCATCATCACTACTATCTCAGCTTTATGTTTTTTTGCTTTTTTTTCCATTGTTTTTAATGGCCCTTTTTTCACCATTACTATAAGCATGGTCACTGAATGGTTTAGGTTTTCCTTCATCTTAAGGCTAGGGTCCTAATTCAGCCCAAAGGCTAATCTCCCTTCTCTCCCTAGTCCTCGGCTTGTGCGTTATGCTGGACAATGCTTCCCTAAATTCCAGTAATTCCTCACATTCACAGAATGCATGGTGCCAGCTGCCTACTTCTCCCCTTTAACATCTCCAACAGTTTGGATTACAGATTGCATTTTAGTCAAGTGTGAGGGTGTATAAACATATTTATGCAAGTGCTTTCATCCAAATATTCAGAATTTTCTTGGTTTTGTAGCTAATCTTGGTGTTACACAAATCTCCTCCCATTATTTCTCAAACAAGTAGAAACCTAGCTGCCTGTTCCAGTGATCCCACATGTTCTCCACCTGTGACTTCAAAGTCTTTAATAAAATTTTGTAAGCCCTCCCCAAAATCCTTTGATTTGAGGCATCATCTGATCTAGCTTCTACTGGTAGACCAAATAAGTTTAATTTATTCCCCTCCTTTCAGTTCCTTCCTAAATGGGCTTTTTAATCTTTCGATTAGTATTCTTCCTCCCCACTGACTGCAAAGTAAAGTAAGCCCTCATCTCCTCCCATGTTAAGAATCTTCCCTACTTGAGGAGTTGTTTCCAAATCTGAGGTTCCTTTCTTCCTTTTCATCTTCTTCATTCCTCTGAGACTCCACTCCTTTCTTTCTTATGCACTAAGTCCTCATATCTTATCTGTAGCAACTCTCATAATTGTTCTTGTAGTTGCTTTTTTTTAATACTTACGTTAAGCCTATAATATGTATACATGGACAGTGGTCTCTTGTTCAATAACCACATCGCCACAACAGTCAGGAAATCCTTCTATGTGGCACACCTCATCACTAAGGGCTTTTCATCCAGAAAAAAGGAGGTCATTGTCCCACTGTACTCATCCCTCATTAGACCCATTATAGAGCATAATGCCCCATTTGGTATGTACCTCTCAAGACATCTGCAACAGCTGGAAAGGCCACAGAAATACCTCACTAAAAGAATCACAGGCCTAAAACAGATGCCCTATGCTGACCATCTAAAAAACTCCAGCTACACTCTGTCGCATATTGTCTACTCAGAGGCGATCTCTGCTTAACATACAAGGCCATGTCAAACCCAGAGCTGTTGGACATGCTACACTTAAAGAAATCCCAATCCCTCAGAGCCACATGTTCCAGGGATCTAAACCTTGTCATCACAATAAACAAAACATGCTGGAGGCATAGGTTCCTGACCCAGTGACTCCCCAGACTTTGGAATAGACTGCCCATACATGTCAAGCAGAACACCTCTTTGGCCCTTTTCAAAAGGAACCTTGATGATTGGATGGGAGAAAGGAAATTCACCCCAGGGATCATGTCAATCACCCTGCTAGACAGGGGTCCAGGGAAGTAAATAGTGTGGGAAGAAATAGCCAGGGAATTGTTATGGCTAGGCTTGTATAGGCCCTAGGGCCGATAGCCTAGTACCAACCTATGAACCTATGAACATTTCAATGTCCTTACACGTGTCTCTGTGTAATTTGTCGTTATATCCCTATTCTTCCCAATCATTTTCCCACTTCACCTGTTCCCCTGCATCTCTACCATTTTTTCACTATGGCTGATACTTTGAGTTCTGCAGGATATTACACAACCTAACCTTTGCAGTCTCATAATACTTCTGCAAGATTGGTTGAGCCCCCACCGCCATTCTACTGGAAGCATCAATTTCGCCCACCCTAATCTACCTCTCTTCCCACACCATATAAATGCCTTCATCTCTTTATGATTTATCAGCTGTATTTCTCTATCCAGTTCTATAAATTAGACCTACACTACATACAGAACTAGGAGTACGGAATCTGTCTTTATTGACTGAATCAATAGTCAACAGAGAGGGGAGTATTAATGAAGTGGGTCCAAAGTAGAGGTTATCTCTAGCTTATGCTAGTAATATTGGTTTTGTATGTGATATGATTAAACGTAATTGGCAAGTGCTGTTAATAGATGAGAAAATAAAGAATATTGTTGGGCTAACACCGTATTTTGCTTTTAAGAATGCCCCATCACTAAAACAAATGTTATGTTATGTAAAAAAGGCAAAGAAAGTAAGGATATCGGACAGAATAGGAACATTTCCCTGTTGTACATGCAAAGCATGTCCTTTTATTTCAAAGAAGTAATTGTTTGTTCATCCCACTACAGGAACCAAATATGAAATAGATTTTTATGCAGACTGTACCAACACAGATTTAGTTTATTTGGCACCATGCAAAAAGTGCCCTTGTTTTTACATTGGTACGACTAGTAGAAAATTGAAGGACAGGGTGCTTGAGCATGTAGGTGATATAAGGAGGGCTGTTCCTACTAATGCATTAAATAAACGCAAAAACTAATGAAGGTCATTCCTTTGAGTTTATGGTGTTAAGTCTTCTGTCTGACAATATTAGGCAGGCAGGATGCTTAATAAGATAGAATGTGAGGAACTAAAATGGATTTTACTGCTACAAGAGAGGTTATGGGTTAAATGACAGTGTCTCTTTAAAATCGTATGTAAAAACCAGGAGGTCACTTCATTGATTACTTTGCGTTTGGATCTTTAATTTAAGAGTTATTTTTATAGGATGATTAGTTTAAAGGATTACTTTGGTTGTGTATTTAAATAATGTTTATTTTGTCTATGTCATGGCCTGATTAAGTGTTATATGAAAGCGCTTACCAGTTATTAAAGTGTTTTCGCTGCAGCTTTGGTGGTCATAGTCTTTATTTTACTACTGTGTTGTTTTGAAAGAAGGCTGCCAATATTTTGGTGGTGCATAGTTGGGATTAATCTTTTATTCTGCATTGAGTGCCTTTGAATCACTAAAGTCATGTTGATATTATCAAATGTCCACTTTCCTTTCACAACCCACATTATTCTAGATTCATTATTCCTGGTCTTATTTTGGCCAAGCTCTCTGCCATGACGTTCATAAATATTTTATAGTCATGATTATTATTGATATTATCCTGTATGAGTCTGGGTGAGTTCCGTCCCTGTTCTGTTTTGGTATAACAAAATCAGGACTGCAGTGTTAAGATGGAATTTAAGAGACAATTTCAATATTCTTCTAGAAACCTTTCTGTTAATTATCATACGTACAACAGTACGCAATCTCTCCCTGCTGACTTCACTGCAACTTGTTTACTTACAGATTTACGGATGTCCTCTCTTGTGATCTCTGTTACCACCCCATTCCCTTTCCTTTGGATTTGTCATTTGCTGTCCCACACCCCTCAGCCATTCCTCTGCCCTCTGTTCTTCCTCCCTATCTCATGTATGTTTTTGATCAAGTATTGCATAATACTTTCTGAGCCCCAACAGGATCAGTTTCTTCTTTGATTCCAGTCTCCCAATAGCTATATCATTATCTTTTTAAACATTTCTCTCATCTATTGGTTGCCTTAGCCTTTCTGCTAAATATTGTTTTTTCTAGGGTTGCTGTCAAAATGCAATAACTCTAGGACTACTTTCTTAGCTTCATTCCAAATGTTCAGATGCCTTTCTATACTTTCTTTTTCTTTACAAAACTCTCAGTGTCCGGGAGCTCCTTTGTCTTCCTTGTAGCCCACCATTTCTTTTTATTACTTTTTTCCCATTCTTCCCCAGACCTCATGGTCACCAAGTATCTAAATCTGTTCTTCATTTCATCCTGAGTGATACATTCTTCCAGATGCAGGTCCTGTCCCTCTCTCTAAGGCCAAGAACACTGCATCAATGGGACCAGACAGTATCCAAGGATCCCTTCTAAACAACATGAAACATGACCTACCAGGGCCTCTGGAATTGCTATTTAACTATAGCCTCCAAACAGGCTTTGTGCCACATGAATAGAGAACGAGAAACAGCCATCCCTCTGCACAAAGGTAGGCCATTAACAGACACTGGAAACTACAGACCCATGAGTCTTACTAGTCTTGTTTGTAAAACCATGGAAAGAATCATCATGAAAATGATCAATAGTGATACGGTAAATCTTCAAACACTGGACCCAACCCAGTTTGGTTTCATCAAGGGCAAGCCATGCAAACTCAACTTGGTGGACTTCCTTGAGAAGGTCACCAAAGCAATGGATGAGGCAAAATGGTTCACACTGCCTACATTGACCTGGCCGAGGCATTTGACACAATACCCCACTCAGGCATTATTGACAAACTCATAATGTTAGGTACAAACTCATATGTCACCCAGTGGATAGCTAACTGGCTCACAGACAGGACCCAGGAAGTTAGATTTGGGGAATCCACCTCTACAAAAAGGCCAGTCACAAGTGGAGTCCCTTAGGGATCAGTCCTTGGACAGCTCCTTTTTGGCATTTACTTCTCTGAAGTCAAGGCCAATGTCAGTGGTCTTTGGCTGACTAAATTTGCAGATAATTGCAAATTAGGAGCTGTCATTGAATCCCACACTGACACAAATGTTCTCTAGGAGAGGCTGACACAGGCAAACAACTGGTGTCAGAGCCATGGGCTAAAACTAAATGCCAAGAAATGCATAATAGTATCCTTTCTGAAGTCATCTACTCCTGGTAACTATCATATTGACAACACACCCCTTAGATGTGACCCAGTACTCAGGGAGTTAGGGACACAAAAAGATTGCAATCTAGCCTTTGACCATTACGTGTCTACAGCAGTGAGGAAATCCTTCTATGTTGCGCAACTTATAAACAAAGGTATGGCACCTAAGTCTAAGGAAGCTATTGTTTCATTGTATTCACCGTTCATCAGACCTATCATTGAGTAAAATGCCCCTTTGATATGTACCTAACCTGGCATATCCAACAACTGGAACATTCACAGAGGTTCCTCACTAAAATAATACAAGGTGTAAGTAAGTAATATGTCCTATGCAGACCACCTCAAGGCCCTATCTCTCTATTCTGTCTCCTACAGGCTTTTGAGGGGAGATCTTTGCCTGGCATACAGAGCATTGTGAGACCCCACTCTGATGGGCCTCCTGCATATCCGCAAAACAAACAGCTCCAAAATTACCCATTCTAAAGACTTAAACCTTACTTGTGATATAAATAGGACCTGCTGGAGAGACAGGTATGTTTTCCAGAGATTACTCCATTTCTGGAACAGGGTCTCTATCCATGTGAAGCAGAGTTCCTCCCTAACCCAATTCAACTGCAGCCTAGACAATTGGATGGGGAACAGGAAATTCATCCCTGGTTTGGCACCTGTGTCTCTAATGAACACAGGCAATCTGGAAATGGTTCATCTCCCAGGCCCTAGCTTGTAAATGTTTCATCTCCTAAGCCCTTGCTTACATTTATCAAGGGTACAAAAACATGTTAGAGATTTGGGATGCATGGCTAAGCTTAAAAAGGCCTTTGCAGTCATTAGCCTAGTAAACACCTATGAACCTATGAATTACCTCCTCGCATGTTTTAATTACCCAGTGATTGAAACCCTTCCTTTTTAGTAAATGCATTGTGAATTGTCATTGGCTACACTCCTTTTCCTCATCCTTCCTCTTTAATTGTACCTCCACTAGTGCACTGTCTGACAAACTTAGTGGGTGGGTTTCCTGCAGATGTACCCAGTGTGTATGTTCTTTTGTAATATAAAACCTGGCCAGTCTTGCCTGTGCACTCTGCTGCTTGGAGGAATGAGTAGGCTCTTGCACTGCCCTTTTCCTTAATTATGTCTTTAAGCCCAAAGACTTCCATATGTTTAGCTAATAATTTTGATTCACTTTATATTCTGAGTGCTCTGTGTTCCCCTGAGACATCTCCATGCTCGTAAATCAAATTCCAGTCACCCCTATACCCTGATGTAGGAACTGAACCTTGTCGCTATGCAATAATTTTCTCCATAATTTCTTTCTAGTGTTTCTGTCCTAACCTGGATGGAATATATACATTTAGCAGTATCAGTTTTATCCCTGACATCATCCTTTTATTATCACATATCGCCCCTACTTATCTATTGTATTTTCTTCCCAGTTACACTGCACCTATCTTCCTACCAATGTCAATGTACCTTCTTTTTCCTCTGATTCAGTTTGCACTCCTTTTTCCTGCAACATTATTGCATCCGTTTGACTATTATAGATTAATGCAGGCACCCTCTCCTGCTTTTGTGAGCTCACCACCCCACTGACATTCCTAGATCTGCCATACTCTTTTTTTATCTATTGTGCTCTCTATTCCAGTTTGCTCAGGCTTTCTTATAATTTCTTTCTTGTTCTTCTCCACTAACATTTTGGTTCTTCCTTGTTGTTCCCCTCTCTTTTATCTTCCATTTCCTAATTAACCTAACCTCTTTTCAACCTTCTCAAACATTATTTTAACTATATACAAAACATTTCTCTTTTTTTCTGTTGTATTCCAACTTGGAACAAATCCTCCAAACTGGATGTCTTTTTAATCTACATTTCATCTGTTTTGCATTTCCAACCTTGGCTTATTTTTGCCAACATGTAATGTTGTTTGTTTTTTATTTATATAAATGTAAGATTGCCAATGTCATACTTGATAATTTAATAAAGATGTTTATTGAAAAAAAAAATGAAACCTCTCTTAACTTTCTAAGCCCCTGTCCTCAGCTAATGTTTCATGTTATTCTTAACCTGATGTCTCCCTCTACCTGTTACTTCTATCCAGCTTATCCTCTGAATATTATCCACTAAAATAAATGAGGTTCCGTCACAGAGTGGCTGACTTCACTGACTATGATAAGAGTCAGAGATTTAGCAGTGTATGAAGATGTTGAGTGAAATCACCATTCCTTTGAGTTGTGAGGATTCATGTTTAAATAAAGGTTTGCAATTTTCCATCAGGTTGGTTGGGATGTGTCCCCTATACCTTACTGTAAATCATGGCCTTAAGTAAGGGTAATGCCAGTGCATACAATGTGGTAGTTGACCATCGTGCGGTTGGTTTACTAAGTGTATGGATATAGTACATGTTGTAAAAATACTGATTCAGCTATTTCAGTTATGCCCCAAAGTGATTGTCATTGTTAAGTCAAAATGTATTTTTGTACAATGAAAACAGATTATTTTATGACTTTATGTGATCACATGCCATGACAGACAGGAGCATTTTCACTGCTTTTCTTTATTAGGCAGCTTCATGGAATTTGTATGCTGAAGATTTTTAACAAAAATACTACAAACTCCTAACATTGTTATGCTGACTTTTAATTCAGAGACCATCATCTTGAACTAGCAATTTTTCACTTTTGCCAAATGAAACTTACATTATAGATGTTCTCTCTGATCACTTTGTTATGTTTACACTTTGACTATTTGCAAAATTCCTTTGTTTGAATTCCCAAACAGAATTTTAGACTCAGTTTGCAAAATTACTTTCCTTATAATATTAAAGCATTCATTTTTATGTTGATGAGGTAATACCATAAAACTATTCTGAAGCTTTTGGACTAGATTATGGCAAATTGCCTGACTTGTTAGGGGATCTGAGTATATGTCAGTATTTATTTTAATAAATGCAGCCTTGTAACTTCAATTTTTCTTAATTTTCAGCCAAACCAACCAAATCTCCATTGATTCAGAGGATCACAATTTAGGATGCCAAGTCACACACGTCTGTAACTCTCAACTGTCCAGATTTTTGCAGAATGTCCAGATTTTTGCAGAATGTCCAGATTTTTGCTTCATATTTTGGTCTGTTTCTCATAAAATGTGTGCTGTTCCGGAAAATTACTGAAACTAGAAGAAATTAAATAATGACATATGTTTGAGTTTCAGATTTCATATCTTCCAGAAAATGCATGCTAACTCAAATCATATTATTCTAGTAACTTTCTAAGCTTATAAGAGCAATGTTTAAAATCTGACCCTATGTTTGGGTCTTTGTCCCCTCATTATTTTAGCCTTGTCCAGATTTCATGCACTAAAAGGTTGAGAGGTATGCTCTCCAACACGGGAACAATTTACAGTAGCAAAATAAACTAAACAGTAATTATTTGGGTGTGACATAAAACTGATGCACACAGAGAAATATAGCCAAAGGACAGATACGCAGGCTTGACACAGGCAGCATGCTGAGGACAAGAATGAATGTCAGAATGTAGAGGTGTGAAGCAACAGCTATGACCACTTTAACATCATGCTACTACTTTCTTAATGTCCAGGGGGAAAACATTGCAAACCATCAAGGTTATATTTTTATATTTACATATCACAGGAGTTCGATAGCTTCCATTTTTGTGATAAATGGCAGCATTTTTGTTTGTGCTCCAGAAGGACATTTCACATCTGGTAGGAAAAAACATCTTCCAAGCCATACATAAATAGTTTTTTAGTTGAGGTAGGAAAAAAAACATCTTCCAAGCCATACATAAATAGTTTTTTAGTTGATTTCATGAGGTAAGGTCATAAAAAAGTTTCCATGGGTGTTGTGTGAACCACCAGGGTTATGAGTATATATTTAGTTTTAGAAATGCATTCTTATACCTTGAGTGATTTTCAGCAATGACTCCAAATTAATAATACAAATGCATTCTTATACCTTGAGTGATTTTCAGTAATGACTCCAAATTAATAATACAAATGCTCCCTTAGAGCAAAGCATCAGTATAATGTGTCATTTCAAAGACATTTGAAAAACATTTTTGTTGGCATGTTAACAAGAGGTTGTTTTAAAAAAAAATTATATTTATTTTATTTTTTATTTATTTATTTAACATTTGTTATATCATAAAATATTTACTTTATACAGATAAAGCCATTATGGAAAAATAACTACAATGTTAAAAAACATTTTAACAGTTCTTAGCTTTTTCTTGATTCTATACCAGAGATCATGTATACAATTGTTTTATTATAATTCACATTTGCCACTTATTATGACTTTTTGTTGACTTGCTGATGCAATCACCAAGTCATTTTACTAATCTATAGTGTATTTATCCATTTTTTAACTGAGTAAAATTTTACAGTAAAACATTTAAGGAGAAAACTGCTAGCTAGCTTTCATCTCCATGCCACGTTACACATTAAACCTTTTATTAAGTCAAAGTCAAAGTAAACTTTATTCTCATTCAAATCTATACCACAATGTAGCTGAACGAAATTGTGTTGCTTCATTCTTAGTGCAAGGACATACATACAAAAAAAAATACAGTAAAAAGTAAGTTGATATTACAGACACATATATAAATAGAAATATATAAAACAACATATAGATGTTGCACAGTGTATCTTGCACATTCTTGAATTTCTCGTATAAGGGTACAAGTGAAGAACAGATAGAATTGCACATTCAAATATGGACATTGACTACCTATACCACACTCATATGAATTGTGTAAAACTAGTAAAATTTGTACAACATGATGCATCTGTAATGTGTACTATTCCTGATCAGATAGCTATATACATGACTAGGTGATTGGGGGGGGGGGTGTGTGAAGGAGCTGACTTTCTTTTGGTTCACCTGTTGACAGAGTTCAACAATCTAAGGGATTAGGGGAAAAAGTTGCTGGTCAGCCTGGAAGTCTTGCAGTCAATACTTCTGTATCTTCTCCCGGGGGGAGGTGGGAGAACATGCCATGTGCAGGATGGAGAAGATCATTGGTTGAGAACATGCCATTTGCAGGATGGGGAAGGTCATTGGTTGAGAACATGCCATTTGCAGGATGGGTAAGGTTGTTGGTTATCTTTCTGGCTCTTCCTATGCATTAATCATATAGTAGATGATAGTATCTTGTTGACAGCTAGGTTGTAGTCCAACATCAATTTTCATGTAGTATACATTTTACTTATCTGATTTTGACAACAAGCTGAGGTTGTTGTCATTTATAAGTTCTTTTGAAATTATGGGTCTCACACATCTATAGGTTAAGTGTCAATGATACAACAGGTAGCACACACCTTTTGTGCAGAATGCTGTGGGCTCTAGTACTACACCAGGTAGGTAGACTGCTGACACTGATGTACAGCATTAGGGGTGTGCTATACTCCTGAATGTGTCAGCCTTTAGGTGAGAAGTTAAATCAAGATCCCATCTACTTAAGTGGGTGGTAGCTCAGGTGGATGTAAGAGATCACATGGTACTAATTGAAAACAGTAGGGGAATATTCTTAGGTGATTACTAGGATAATGACCCCAAGTGCCTTTTTAAGCCTAGCCATGCTTCCCAAAGGTGAGAATCAAACCCTGTATCTTGTGTAAGGTAAACAACTTAATCATTATGACAACCACCAGTCCCCATCCCTGATGCCCTAATGCCCTGACCAAATTTCCCCTAGTAGTATTAATACCACTTTGGGTCTCCTCTGAAAAGAGGCTACTAGCCTAGGGGGACTAACCTGGACAACAAAATGACAAAACAAAATAAAATAAAATAAAAGAAAAGAAAAGAAAAGAAAAGAAAAGAAAAGAAGTGAAAAAAGATTCAAGGATACAGACAGCATCTCATATCATCATAAATGCAATTTTCAAAGCTCTCTAATGCCATTTGCCTGTGATGTCAGAAAGCACAGTCAGTCCATAACTAGGAAGGCTGAAGCTAGGAAGGACACCAAACAGATATATGCCAACAAGTCATGATGCTCTGAAAAATAAGTGAAGGCCAACAGACAGTGTGCCATGAGTTGTTCCAATTATAATTATCATGCACCTCACTGTGGGAATTATGATCCAATAAAGTGGCAAAAACCAAGAATAGAATTATTCTGGGAATGTCTCTGAATATAAGAAGCAAATGGTACCTATTACATCCTCACCATATTTGTACTGACCAAAATTGATATATCTGCATTTTCCTAAAGATTAGTGTTGAACAGAAAGCTATTTTCCATATTTGGTGATATGCAGTCTTGGTGGTTTGTTACAGCAAGCTTTCACACCTGAACATATAAATAGTGCAACAGACCTGCTGAACTAAGAACATAGTACCTGTAAGGTCTCAATGAAGATGAAAGTTAAAGCACATTTACATGGTCATGACAGGATCATTCCACACATTAATTGGTTGCATCATTGCTCACCGTGTTGTGAAATCTTTCAACAGTGATAGAGGGAGTCATCAGGAAATTTCAGTGAGTGACAATGCTGCAAAATGAAATAGCTGAAAACTACTTTCAGTGAACCTCAAAGACTCTCCTGCAGCTCCATATTGGGGGAGAGGGGCACTTCCACATCGCCCCAAGACTTTTATTCTTATACATTACTACTCCATATTTATATGACTGTAGAGAAAACCTGCGGACTCCATTGGTGTTGAAAACTGGTTTCAGTAACATTATTTTTCTGCTCTAGCAGTGCTCACAGAAAGTGCCTTCATACACCATCAGGCTTCTGTGTTAGTGATTCCGCTCACTTATTTATGAGTTAATTTCACTATATGTTCAAGGTGGGGAAGCTTGAAAGAAAAAATTAAAATGAATGTATTTGTGGGGGGTTGTGCCCCACCGCACTCTGCAAATGATATATACCAACTCCGAGATTTCAATACAGTGGGAAAAAGGATAAATTCCCAATGAAGTATTTGCATGGAGATTGCTGTACAGTGGGAATTGGGAATTTACCCTTGTCCCCACCACTGTAGTGTGATATTGGAGTTGGTCTATATATATATATATATATATATATATATATATATATATATATATATATATATATATATATATATTTAAACTGTAGGGGGTATGGAGGGTGCAGGCAGGCTTGTGCCCCTGAAAAAATGTAGATTTCTTTATCTTTCAGAGTTTTTGGAACCTCTAACATATGGTCTTGACCATATGAATTTCAAGTTTCCAAAAACTCAACAATGTGATATAAACTCCGTATTTCTACAGCATCAGGACCAAAAGCGCACATCTTCATGAGCAGATCAGCATTCTTTTTCTTATGTTATAATAATTGCATGTTTTAACAGTGCAGACATTAATATGACACACATGTGTACATACATAAATGAAAGCCAGGGATAATCACTGCTGCCGAAGGCAATATCATGAATCATTTCTCCTAAAGCAGTGTAAACTGCATGAAAAATTCCAAAACAGTGAAGCCCTGCATAACAGTGTATATTACCCACAGCTCTGACTTTTGATATCTATAGTATTGTTAGAAAAAGGAGCAGAGAAAATGCATTGTTAGGCCTATGGTAGTGCTAGCAATGCCACTGAGACAACCTTTTTAAAGATACATTTGCAGTGAATCTGCTACTTTGAAACAGTTCAGAAGCATAACCAAGAGATAGCTGACCAGATATCTGCTATTTACTGCATGTTGCATAGTGCTGCAGTGAGGTAGAATGCATCTCTCTCTCTCTCTCTCTCTCTCTCTCTAGAGAGGCCATTGGACTTGTAGGTGATAGTATAAGGAAGGGTAGGACATACTGACTGACACATAAGAACAGGCTCGCAGCATGCAAGAATAGGATCGCAGCATGTAAGAACAAGATCGCAGCATGCAAGAACTTCATTGCAGCATGCAAGAACAGGATCGCAGAACACAATAATAGGAGTGCAGCACACAAGAATAGGATCACAGCATACAAGAACAGGATTGCAGCATACAAGAGCATGAGTGCAGCACACAAGAATAGGATCACAGCATACAAGAACAGGATTGCAGCATGTAAGAACATGATTACAGTATGCATAGTCACAGGAATAGGTCGAGAGGTACTGCAGAATCAGATCCAGAACTGCTTTGGAACTGAAACAAAGTCATGGATATTGTTTATCCTGCTAGAAGTGCTTTTAGTGGCTACAGTGTTAACAAAAGCAGCAGAAAATCTCCATGGACTCCTTGAGTGGAAGCAGCATCTTCAGGTATGTGGGCTGTGCTATATGTGTTATCCATACATGTAAATATGTGTTATATGTACACTTAAAATAAATGCTGTACTTTTTGATTCAGTATCAAGTTGCTTTCATAGGACCATCAAAGAGCAACTTCCAAAATTTTGCAGAGGCAGCTCCTTGCATCTTAGTTAAATGTCCTGCCAGCAAACAGGACCCTGTCCTTTTTTGTTAAAGGTTAAAAGAGCCAGAAAACAGGCTTAATTGTGGATAACCTGCAGAACCTGAGACCAGGGCAGAAGACACAGAAAATGGTGTGACATTACCTTTTCACAAATGCATCCTCTGCAGTTAAAGGTATGTTAAATGGGCCTGTAACAATAAAAAATGCTCTGCTTTGTCTCAGTACTATGACTGTCTACAGGTTGTCCTGAGGTGGGTCAGTGCAGCTGGTCAGTCTAGTTGCCAGTATATCCATGTTGCAATGTAAAGGTGAGACGCTGCAGACATAAAGGTGCAACGGATTATAAAAACATATACCTCTGAAATGTATCACAGATACAGGAGAAATGCAACAGAAAAGGACAAGCAATAGTCCTGCAGAGAACCAAACCCAGAACTCCCCCACTAGAATGGGTTATGGAAGTGCCTTTGCATGGGTAGCCACTGAAGCAGTATTGTTACAAATGTCCTACCACACATCACACATTCATGCCTGAGTACATGGCTTGACCAAATAAGTCAATATAGCCATAAACACCTCATATCTCCCAAATACCCATCTCATTAGTGGCAGAAGAATCTGGAAAAAATAACATTCTCGACATAATGTACACATTCATAACAGCATAGCTGGCCTTCTGTGGAATGTAACACATGATAACAATAAAAGAGAATGGAATTGATCCCTGCCTATGTCACTAATATATTATATAACACTGTATCAACAGGGCATGGTACGCAAGCAGTGGTAGCAATTATAACTGGAAAGACACATTTCAGGAGAACAGAACAGCTGATATTGGAACAAATAAAATGCACATAGATGTGGTTAAACCCTGACTTTGATCAAGAATATATTCATCAGGAAGGTGTATTAGGATAGCATGTATGGGAACACTCGTGATACAGATGAAAGGAAAATGCATTGCATGAGAACAGAACAGTTGATAGAAAAAACAAAGCATATGTACCTAGGGTAGAAGCCCTGACTTTGTTCAAGTATACATTTACCAGGAGATGTATTAGCAAATCATGCTACAAGAGCACCCATGACAAAGGTCACAGGAAAATTAATTTCAGGGGAGCAGAACAGTTAAAATTAGGACAAACAAAACACAAATATCAGGGATTAAATCCCTGATTGCAATCAAATATATATTCACCAGGATGGAGTTTTAGCAAGACATGTTACTGGAACACTCATGACAAAAATATATATATATATGTATATATATATATATATATATATATATATATATATATATATATATATATATATATATATATATATATATATATATATATATATATATATATATATATATATATATATATATATATACATATATTTATATATGTATGGATTCACTTCAGAATCTCAAAATTATGAAGCATCGAATTTCATATGACCAAGACCATATGATTGATCTTTTGGAATATCGAAATTCTGAAACAAATCCAAAAAAACAATTTAAATGTTTCTGCAGGGGGGCAAGCCCACCTTCACCCCCCCCACCCCCGCTACTTAAATATTCCAACTCCGAGATCGCACTACAGTGAGGAAATGGGAAATCTCCCCATTCTGTGTTGTATGCAGATCCCCGTTCACAATGTCGGGATTCCGAAAGTTCGATCATATGGTCTCGACCACATGAAATGCGATCTTTCAGGTTTTCGGCATTATGAAGTGTTTTTATATATATATATATATATATATATATATATATATATATATATATATATATATATATACACATTTGAATGAACAGAACACAACAGAACAGTAGATATCAGACCAACAAACTATATACATCTAAGTTTGAAAACCTTGATTTTTCACATTGATATTTCAAATTCATGGTCGGAAGTAAGTTATGCCACAGGAGAAGATTTAAGGAAGAGATGTGTGAATAAACAAATAGCATGGAAATATTACAATACTGCAGAAGCCAATAAAATGAACATGGAAAAATTACATAAAGGGTAGAAACTGAAGCCCATCATCCAGTCTACCCAATACTGTAGGATTTCATTAATCATTGAAACTCTCAAATGCACATATCATTTTTCTCCCTTTAACTCTTGTATGTTACCTTATTAGCCCTATGTAATAACATTTGTCAGCATTCTACAAAGTACACCATCATGGAATTAAACCCCTGCCTACAAAAACTATATTCTACATAACAGCATATTAGCAAGTAATGCAACAGAAAATGTTATCATAATGTTAAATATTAGCACACGGTGGAACAGTACATACTATAACCCTGGTTCATAACTTGTAACAGTTGTGGGCACTTAAACCTACCCCTAATGTAGTGACAATGTACACATCAAGTTATAACCAGTCAACTTAAAACCTAGAAGTAGTGACAATAAACCTATTAATATAAACTTATGCCACTATTCTCTGGTGCCACCCATTGTTGGTCACCTGACTTGTGCCTGTAGGTGAGACACACCCCTTTTTGCCCAAGTATGTAATGTGTTAATGTGACCAGGAAGTCAATGATTTTAATGTAATAATTCAGTATCGCATCGTGTCTATGTAATACTGACAAAATGTGCATTACTAAACAGCATACAAAAATGAGGGCATCAAAACCCACTCTTTATTGAAATGATGAATTACACAGTAATGAGAAGTGTAAGTTACACTTACTACACTAACCTTATTAAACAATATGCACTGTGTATACTTATTACAAGGTATGGATAGTTTGTCATATTTGTGGAATTTACACTTTACTGGATTTCAACCCCTGCCTGCTTACCTCATATTTTTTGACTTGTGCTGTAGCTTCTGATACCACAGAAGAAGTCATACAAGTGTCAGGGAGCACATATTTGTATGGATATCATGAAAAGGGTATGGGAATTAGAATGGCCATGGTAAAATTGGAGTATAACAGTTAGGGGGTTTATCCCCCCTGTGAAATTGTTGCATCCAAGTAGACTTTCTTATATCAGTTTAGTAAATCATTATTGCATTTCAGCAAATGTTTTTTCACCAATACAACATACACTTCACAGGATGTGAACCCACACATTCACAGGATCTGTGTATTATCTACTGAATCCACTCAAAAAGTTATACATTTGTCAGAAAACACACATTTGAAAGGATATCATCAGTGTGTATGAATGAATATGGCCATGTTTAAAAAATGTGAGCAAAACACTTAGGGGATCAAACCCTCCACCTGTGAAAGTGTCACAATCAAAGAAAATTGTTGCATTACATCTGTTCAGCTTGCCTAATTGGATTGTGCCCTAGATAGTGTCATCACAGAAGATGTTATACAATAGTTGTGAGAAAGCACACATTTGAAAGAATATCATCAGTGTGTATGTGTGATTTTGTGTATATGTGTGTGTGTATGTGTGTGTGTGCGTGTGTGTGCATATGTGTTTGTGTGTGTGTGTGTGCGTGTGTGTGTGTGCGTGTGCGTGTGCGTGTGTATGTGTGAATATGACCCTGTTTACAAGGGAGTACAACACTTAGTGATCAAAACCCTCCACCTATAGAAGTACATGTCATTACTGCATGTCTCTAACTGCTTCTTACACTGATACAATGAATACCTCAATGGATTTGTACCCCTGCCTGTCTAACTTTCATTCTCTTGACTAGTGCTGTAAGATCATACTGCTTTATGAGGTCATACTCTTTACCTGGTTCACAGGTGAATATTAGGCTAACTTCCCTGAAGAGCTATTTTAAGCTTAGCTATGTTATCCTATTAGGTGTTCAAATTACACTTACCATGATTTTATTCCTATACTTACCTTAATGAATGAGTGTTTCTGAGGTCATAATGTTATCCTGATGTGCTATAGAAGCAGTTAAGTAACAGATGAGAGAAAGCACACATTTGAGAACAGTGTTACAACATTGTGGAAGACTGCCAAATAACCAGTGTTAAACAGATGCCAGTAATCAGTGGTCCAGAACCCTCCATGTGCATTACTGACAAGTTAAATATCACATCAGGAGTACATTGAGCCATGGTACCTATTACAGTTACAATAATAATATCAACTTATGCTTCTATCTCATGTGATGGTCAGCAAATCAGCAGCATGGCTGAAGAACTTTCCTCAGTCTTTGCCATAAGACCAGAACTGACATTTATTTTACTTGACTTTCTTGTATCACAATCTGTTCAGTAAATCATTATTGCATTTTAGCAAATGTTTTTTCACCAATACAACATACACCTCACAGGATGTGAACCCCCGCATTCACAGGATCTGTGTATTAGCTACTGACTCCACTCAAAAAGTTATACATTTGTCAGAAAACACACATTTGAAAGGATATCATCAATGTGCATGAATGAATATGGCCATGTTTAAAAAATGTGAGCACAACCCTTAGGGGATCAAACCCTCCACCTGTGAAAGTGTCACAATCAAACAAAATTGTTGCATTACATCTGTTCAGCTTGCCTAATTGGCTTGTGCCCTAGATAGTGTCATCACAGAAGATGTTATACAATAGTTGTGAGAAAGCACACATTTGAAAGAATATCATCAGAGAGTGTGTGTGTGTGTGTGTGTGTGTGTGTGTGTGTGTGTGTGTGTGTGTGTGTGTGTGATTTTGTGTATGTGTGTTTGTGTATGTGTGTGTGTGTGCGTGTGTGTGCGTGTGTGTGCATGTGTGTGTGTGTATGTGTGAATATGACCCTGTTTACAAGGGAGTACAACACTTAGGGATCAAAACCCTCCACCTGTAGAAGTACATGTCATTACTGCATGTCTCTAACTGCTTCTTACACTGATACAATGAACACCTCAATGGATTTGTACCCCTGCCTGTCCAACTTTCATTCTCTTGACTAGTGCTGTAAGATCATACTGTTTTATGAGGTCATACTCTTTACCTGGTTCACAGGTGAATACTAGGCTAACTTCCCTGAAGAGCTATTTTAAGCTTAGCTATGTTATCCCATTAGGTGTTCAAATTACACTTACCATGATTTTATTCCTATACTTACCTTAATGAATGTGTGTTTCTGAGGTCATAATGTTATCCTGGTGTGCGATAGAAGCAGTTAAGTAACAGATGAGAGAAAGCACACATTTGAGAACAGTGTTACAACATTGTGGAAGACTGCCAAATAACCAGTGTTAAACAGATGCCAGTAATCAGTGGTCCAGAACCCTCCATGTGCATTACTGACAAGTTAAATATCACATCAGGAGTACATTGAGCCATGGTACCTATTACAGTTACAATAATAATATCAACTTATGCTTCTATCTCATGTGATGGTCAGCAAATCAGCAGCATGGCTGAAGAACTTTCCTCAGTCTTTGCCATAAGACCAGAACTGACATTTATTTTACTTGACTTTCTTGTATCACAATCTGTTCAGTAAATCATTATTGCATTTTAGCAAATGTTTTTTCACCAATACAACATACACTTCACAGGATGTGAACACCCACATTCACAGGATCTGTGTATTAGCTACTGACTCCACTCAAAAAGTTATACATTTGTCAGAAAACACACATTTGAAAGGATATCATCAGTGTGTATGAATGAATATGGCCATGTTTAAAAAATGTGAGCACAACGCTTAGGGGAACAAACCCTCCACCTGTGAAAGTGTCACAATCAAAGAAAATTGTTGCATTACATCTGTTCATCTTGCCTAATTGGCTTGTGCCTAGATAGTGTCATCACAAAAGATGTTATAAAACAGTTGTGAGAAAGCCCACATTTGAAAGAATATCATCAGAGTATGTATGTGTGTGTGTGTGTGTGTGTGTGTGTGTGTGTGTGTGTGTGTGTGTGTGTGTGTGTATGTGTGAATATGACCCTGTTTACAAGGGAGTACAACACTTAGGGATCAAAACCCTCCACATGTAGAAGTACATGTCATTACTGCATGTCTCTAACTGCTTCTTACACTGATACAATGAACACCTCAATGGATTTGTACCCCTGCCTGTCTAACTTTCATTCTCTTGACTAGTGCTGTAAGATCATACTGTTTTATGAGGTCATACTCTTTACCTGGTTCACAGGTGAATACTAGGACAACATTGTGGAAGACTGCCAAATAACCAGTGTTAAACAGATGCCAGTAATCAGTGGTCCAGAACCCTCCATGTTCATTACTGACAAGTTAAATATCACATCAGGAGTACATTGGGCCACGGTACCTATTACAGTTACAATAATAATATCAACTTATGCTTCTATATTTATTTCTTCCTGTAGCACATCTTGGGTAGATTCACTCATGTGATGGTCAGCAAATCAGTAGCGTGGCTGAAGAACTTTCCTCAGTCTTTGCCATAAGACCAGAACTGACATTTATTGTTTCTTACATACGACTAGAGAAGTTGCTCTATGACAAGTGTCATAAGATGAAATTCTATAGTAGAGAATGATATATAAGTGTGTAAGAGTGATGCAAGGTACATGCCAGTGTACTTGAAGCTATACTTGAATAAATGATATACCACAGATCAATATTGTATCATATGGTGCCACAAAGGAACTTATACGGCATGTGTCCAAAAACTCACAAATGAAGGGACTGTTCAAAAGGGTGATCCCAAAGGTGATGACACAGGGACTGAGAAGGATGGTACTGGGGGTCAGTGACATAACACAATGCAGTGCACCCACGTGTCTCATAGTGATAAGGATGGTACTGGGTCAGTGACATAACACAATGCAGTGCACCCACGTGTCTCATGGTGATAAGGATGGCACTGGGTGAAAGTGACATAACACAATGGAGTGCACCCACGTGTCTCATAGTGATAAGGATGGTATTGGGTGACAGTGACATAACACAATGCAGTGCACCCACGTGTCTCATAGTGATAAGGATGGTACTGGGTGACAGTGACATATATAACACAATGCAGTGCACCCATGTGTGTCATAGTGATTTTATCTATATCAGTGCAATATCCAATGTTCATATAAGCATGTCTGTATGGAGTAGTCAGTGAGACTTATTGTCCCGTGCATAATATTTGCAGACTAATATCAAGGCAGACATGAAATTATGTCAGTATTTCCATTCTTGGTACCTATTACAGCAATAACCGATGATGTCAGTATGGTATATTGAAGATTTACCCATGGTTGTCATGGCTTAATCATAAGGGCAAAGCCTGAATGATTAAATAAAGCCAACCGTGGGTAAATTTCAGTATACCACAACCACGGAGTCGGTTATTGCTATTATACAATGACATTATTTAAGGGAAAAAAATACTTACTTTTCTTAAATAATGTCTTTGTATAATGCCTCTGTGCTGCCCTTCCACATTTATGTGGTATCCTGGGACTTTTTATGATGTACTGCGCATGCGTATGAGACAAGTGCTCCCACGGTTACGCAGTACATCAGGGCTGTGAAGAGGTAGTAACGGAGAAAAGAAGATCTCCATTGATTCTTCTTCTTTGTTATAATCAATAAAAAAAACAAAAAAAAAACAACAAAAAGTCAGAGTCGGGACAGACAAAAATAAAAGGATAATGAGGTAAGTTTTTTACGTTTTGTACAACGTACCTGATTATCCTTTTATTTCTGTCTGTGCCATCTAAAATGTCTTCTGTTGTGTTTGGTATTAAAAAGACAAAAATAAAAGGATAACGAGGAAGTTTTTACGTTTTTGTCTTCTGTTGTGTTTGGTATTAAAAAAAAAAACAAAAAAAAACCAACAAAAAGTCAGAGTCGGGACAGACAAAAATAAAAGGATAATGAGGTAAGTTTTTTACGTTTTGTACAACGTACCTGATTATCCTTTTATTTCTGTCTGTGCCATCTCCCGAATGTAAAATGTCTTCTGTTGTGTTTGGTATTAAAAAAAAAAAAAAAAATGAGATATACTAATGGGAAAAACTCTGGGCGAACGGACTTTTCCTGGTGGTATATTCACGGATTTACAATGGGCACACTGACTGGGCTGGCCAGTCATCGTGCTCGTTTTTGAATGCTATTGGCCAGTCATTGTATAATTGCAAATATGATTAAGTTTGCCTGTTGAATGGAAGATGGTTACAGAATAAGAAAGCAATGTGGCATGACATCCCAATTTCAGTGAATTATTACACGACACCGTGCCAGAATGTACTAGAATGGACTACTCACATAGGCAATACCCTAAGCCATGAAAACATTTACGCAGAATAGAATCATCTTACATTATTTCCTTTTGTCAGAATTGCTTACTAACCTGCAATAGTGCTAAGCTTATTTGCAGAAATGAGGGCAAAGTTTTAGTACATGCGTAGCTTTTTTTTGCCGTAACAGATGAACTAATAGTCGGCTCTGCTGCCCGATGCCAACTGTCGCAGAATGAATGAGAACAGAAAATAGCTGTTTCTGTTTAAATGCCATTCATGGACATGTGTGTGTGGAGTGCTTATCTATTTTTACACCAGACAAAAGGTTGGAAATTGGAGGATAGGATAGAAATAAAAATGGGAAGCAAGCAGCTGACAGAACACTAGGTGAACAATTCAGAAGTGATCAAAGATGGAGGTAAGATAGGGCCTTATCACTCAACTTCTTGTCAAGGTAATAATGTTTATCTGTATAATTTAGAAATGCACAAATAAATACATTGTACATATTTTTGTCACAATAACAACATGTTGTATGACCATTTGGACCAAATCAGCTGTGCAATGCACACACACACACAAAGTTTAAGTGGAGAGTTATGTATGGGATATAATTTTGTTTTGTGGGACAGGTGCCATATTGCTTTTTCTGAGTGATAGGAATGTTTGGGAAGGCAGTCAGGGATGTCAGAGGTAGGTAAGAGTGGCAGCTTTGATAGCAGGAAAAGACAGATGGCTGACAGGGTGGGATAACACACTGAAGGCGGGTAACACATTGGTGACAGAGACATCCAACATACAGATGGAAGCCAATGATAATGGGTACACTGTTGACAAAACAGTGCTGGTGATGGACACAAAAGGGTAGCAAACACCCACTTAGTCCTGCCACAATAATTGCAGGTAGTGCTGGGCAGGAAAGCACATCAACAATATACTGGAATATGGATTTGATAAGGCCAGTTCGGGCATTGAAACTCCTGTTCATAATCTCCCCCACAGGCTCTGTCAACTCCTGATGTCTGGCAAAATTATGACTGCCAGTAACACCACTCCTGGTGGGTACCAGTGCACCTTTGCATGTGTTACAACTACAAGACATAGCTGGTGCAGGTAGGGCTGGAGGTCTGGAGGTAACTCTGGCAGACTGTGACCCAGATGCCTGCCTGAGTGGTCAGTACAGGTCTCTGTGCTGTTGCATATAATAGTAACAGAAATGGGAATAAAATAAAATAGGCTAGGGGAAGAGAACTACAACAATAATGAATATGCCATTCCAATACTTTTTTCTTAAATATGTATTGCACTTAATGAAAATAACTTTATTTTAGGAAATACACATGTATGCGAATATCATAATTTTTTTTTGATGATTACATTACTTTAAGTACTATGAAGTAATAATATTATTCACTTGGTGTTGCTGGTTATTGAACTTGCAGCTATAATAATAAATTGGTGTTGCTGGTTATTGAACCCACAGCCATTACAATCAATTGTAATACATCTGACACTTAATACAATGAGCTACATCTCCAGCTATAGGAATGATGACATACGGAATTAAATGATTATATATGAACAGTCATTATAATCACTGCATGGAATGCGGTTTACCTTCATATGTGCGTTCTGCACACGGGCGAACAGCAGATGTTCGAAAGGACGTTTGCAAAGTTTGCAAACGTCGAACGAAAAATACTTCGAATGTGTAATGAGCGAATGCACAGTGACATTCACTCATTGTAGATTTGGTATTTTGGGGCAGATTGCACTATAGTGGGGATCAGAAAACAGACTCTTTCCCCACTGTAGTGTGGTCTCTGAGTTAGTATATTAAAGTAGGGGGTGCAGCCCCCCTGCATTACACTTCATTACACTATGTATTCGACTTTTGTGTTTGAAAATCAGCAAATCTGCTTTTTGATTTGCTGATTTTCGAACATTGGAAACTGTTGCGGTTTTGAGTTTCGTGCTTATGATTTGCTCATATGAGCAATTGCACAAGTGATTTTCGTCCATGTAAAGGTAAACCATGGAATGCCAGTAATGCAGATGTTGTCCTGCTATTTAGGTTTAATTTATCTGTATCTTACTCTGTAATTGTTATAATTGGCATATATGTGTTGAAACACAAGATATACATACCCTGGTGTTCTCTTTGACACTCAGGTCATTCTCTATGCATCTCCCGATTCCTTTCCATCTGTTCAGGAGCTACAAAGGCAGAGAGAGAGCATGGTGGCATTAGGAGGTTGTATGGATAGATGATTTATTTATTTATTTATGGTTTAGGGTACTTTTAACTGTAGAATCTTACCTGATATATTTTCTTCCCTTACCAATGTATAACTGACATTGTCTTTTTACCCATGTTCTATATCTTCTTTTACTTGGAGTGTTTTATTAATTTTTTGTTATATTACTATGCTCAGCATACATGATGTAACCTGTTTTATGTATTATGCTGGATGTACTGTATTAGTATAACTTGATGCTGGAGCTTTTCTCCCTGGGCCTCCGCTGAAACTGGACCTGGTCCAGTCAGAATTTCCTGGTTAACAAATGTGAAATAAATAATTAAATAATTTATGTTACACTTATAGAACTGAGGTGGTGACCAGGTCCAAATGTTAATGTCACTGTAATAGTAACGGCACTGTTCTCCTGTGCATGGGGTGCCAGTGCATGGGTGGCAACCTTGGCCAAATTATTCCAGGCATAAGCTTTATACTGAGACCTGCTATAGCTGCTTCCCCAGCAGGAGCTGTAATACTTATGAAGGAATCACAGAAAGATCTTTATTTTCATTTTATTTATTTTATTTTGCATTTGTTTACCAGGAAATTCTGAATGGACACATGCCCGGGGAGAAAAGCTCCATACTTAAGACACATTACATTCGAACATGAGTTTGACAATACATTTAAACAATATTGAAAAACAAGTGACATGGTTTATAAAATTGCAACATAAACAATCAATGGCAACATTTATAGAGAATGAGTATGTAACAGAGCCAGTTTTGTGGACTATTCAAACAGATTTAATGAGGCTGATATGGATGTGGCTATATTAGATAGAAGTAAGATAGCAATAGGTTTATAGAGGGGAGATGGACATTGATCTAGCCACAGATGCAGTTACAGAGTCATCCAGGTGTGTCTTTAGTGAACTTTTGAAGTGTACTAAGGAGTTATTAGATTGCTATGTTAATGGGCAGGGGGTTCCATTTTTTGGCAATGTAAAAAGAGGAGAGATGCTCCTTCTGTATTGTTTGCTTTTGTTACTTTGAGACGGAGTTTACCTAAACAGCAGAGGCCTCCAAAGCAGACACCCAAACAACTGCTACCTCAAGACACCCCAAAAGCAACACATAAACCACAAAAGCAGTGTGCAAGCAGTCACAGCCCTTAAGGCCAAATACAACACCAAACATACTTGTCATAGGTGACTCCATAGTCAGACACACTGACGTCCCACTCACCAGGCTGAACAAGGAGAGGGTCACAGTAAGCTGCCTATCGGGCGCTAGAATCCGCCACATAACACAAGCACTGGTCACTCCACAGCAAGTACAAATATGACACAGTCATTGTCCATGCTGGTGTGAACGACCTGAGACGCACCTCCCTGGACTGCATGAAAAGAGACATAGAGGAGCTCTCTGATTATGTAGCCCAGGCAGGTATGACCCTAACCCTGAGCAGTATCCTTCCTTCACCAAGAATGATGCCACAATATAGAGACAAGATGATCAGCTTTAACAATTGGCTTAATGTCTGGTGTCATTCAAAGGGGATCCAGTGTCTGTCTGCCTGGGATGACATGCTGACAAGCCACGCTGCTTCAAGGGACGGCTTGCACCTGTCACCCCTGGGATTCCGGATATTGGCTAAGGCTCTTGCCACCCCCATAGTGCCTTTTGTAGGCAAGGCTCAAATTCTAAACCTACCACCCTAGAAAACAAAAATGGGAAGAAATTGAGGGTAATGCTGCTCAATGCCAGAAGTCTAAATCTCAAAATGCACGCACTGAGGCCCTTCTCAGTATGGAGAACATCGATGTCTGTGCTGTAACTGAAACCTGGTTCAAGGCTCCTGAGAGCACCCCGCACTATTAGGTTTTACCTCATATCATGCCCGCCCCAAAACCCGACCACTCCACAAAAGGAGGGGTGTATCCATATTCATAAAGGATACTCACACCTCCAGGTTGGTGGCAACGCATGAAGCTCGGAAACCATCCAGGTGCAACTAACAATAGGCAAAACTGCTCTACAAATTGTAGCATGCTACAGGCCACCCTCTCAAACTCAGGAACCCCACACAGCCTTCCTGAAGACACTGGAGGGTATAAATGTATCTCCAAACACCATCATATTGGGTGACTTCAACTACCCGAATATAGACTGGGAACATTACTCAAGCCCTAACTTTCTAGCCCAACGGTTCCTGGAGTTCATAAATTCAAATGCCATGGAACAGCTAGTCACTGTTCCCACGAGAGGAGAAAATATACTAGATCTCATTGTCACAAACATGGGGACAAAATGCTCCACACGGAAGTATATCCCTCATTGGTGAGATCTGATCATAAACTAATCTCACTGGAAATCCACATCCCGCCCACCCCAAACAAAAAGACCATAGTGAAGAACTTCTAAAGCAAACTTCACACTACTCAAGACTGGTGTGGTATCCTTCAAGGCCCCTGAGTCAGAGGAAACCACAACCCAAGCTGGAAGCCCTTACAAATGCCTTCTATGAACACCTCCAGGACTGCATGGATCAGGCAATCCCAAATAAAACCAAGACTCTTTCCACAAAGGGCAACGCCCAGTCTGGTGGACCCCAGCCATTAACAAACTTTTTACAATAAGAGGAGAAAGCTATTACATGATAGAACAAAATCCATAAAAGGGAAGTCACCCCTGATCATTATTAGTAAAAAGTACGAGCACTCATAAAATCAACTAAGGCCAATTTTGAGAGAAAAATTGCCATGGATTCAAAGGACAATCATAAGGCCTTTTTCAGCTATGTTAGGAACCTGGGTGGAAACTCACAGATATGCTCAGAATTAGTCCAAAATGATACAAAAATCACTGAACCCACAGACATTGCCAACATACTGGCAGACAGGTTCAGTGCAAACTTCACCCCTCTCCCCTAAAGGAGAGAGATAACTATCCCAGCCGAGTGTAGCCTCCCGACATCTCAAATGCGCAGGTGAAAGCTGCTCTCTCTAAAGCTAAAAACACAGCATCAATGGGACCGATGGTGTCCCCGGCTGTGTGCTACGAGCTAAATGAGGAATTAAACCCGCACATAAGGCAGCTGTTTAATCTCAGCCTTACCACAGGATACGTGCCCAAGGAGTGGCGACGGCAACTGTGGTCCCACTCCACAAAGGTGGCGCCTCACGGACCCTGGTAATTACCCCATAAGCTTAACAAGTCTAGTCTGCAAAGCTATGGAGAGGATCATAATGGAGCTCATAAACAAAGATATAGGGACTTGCAGACATTGGACCCGACCCAGTTTGGCTTTGTCAAGGGAAGATCATGCCTTTTGAACTTGGTCGACTTCTTGAAATAGTCACCAAGGCCATTGATGAGGGAAAGGCAGTCCATACAGCCTACCTTGACCTTGCAAAGGCTTTCGACACAATACCCCACTCGGGTATTGTAGAAAACTTACCAGCTTAAATGTAAACCCATATGTCACAAGATGGTTTGCAAACTGGCTTAAGGACAGAACCCACAGGGTTAGAGTTGCTGGCGCTGTGTCAGACTCCAAGCCGGTCACAAGTGGTGTCCCACAGGGCTCGGTCCTTGGCCCCTATTGTTTGGCATCTACTTCTCAGAAGTACAGGCCAACATGGGAGGACTTTGGCTGACAAAGTTTGCAGATGACTGCAAACTGGGCGCCATAGTGGAAAGTGCATCGGACACTGATATCCTTCAGAAGGACTCACGGAAACAGATAGCTGGTGCCAGAGCCATGGCCTGAAGTTAAACGCCAAAAAATGTATAGTCATACCCTTCGGGAAAAACAAGGTAACCCCAAGCTACCATATAGGTGGCAATCCACTAAGCACAGAAGAGGTTATCAGGGACCTGGGGACCCAGGTTGACAGTGGCCTTTCTTTGACACTCACATTGCTAAAGTGGTTAGAAAGACCTTCTACATTGCCCACCTGATCATGAAGGGATTCACATCCAGATCTAGTGAGGTCATTGTTCCCTGTACTCTTCACTTATCAGACCAATGATCGAAAGTACAATGCCCCATTCGGGATGTATCTCACCCGACATCTGCAGCAATTGGAGAGACCCCAAAAGTTCCTCACCAAAAGGATAAAGGGACTCCAAAATCTGTCATATGCTGCCAGATTGAAGAAACTCCAGCTCTATTCAGTCGCATACCGCCTGCTCAGAGGTGACATGTGCCTGACATACAAGGCCATGTCCAACCCGGAATTAATGGACATGCTCCACCTCAAAAATCCAAATCCACCAAAACCACTAGAGCAAGCGACTTAAACCTTAGCACGGATATAAATAGGACGTGCTGGAGGGATAGATTTATCACTCAGAGACTCCCTATGCTGTGGAATAAAATCCCGGTCCATGTGAGGCAGAGCACCTCGCTGACTCTGTTCAAGAGAAATCTAGACCTGTGGATGGGAGATCGTAGGTTTACCCCGGGAATCATCTCTGGGTCACTGCTGGACAGAGGCACAACAAACTAATGGGCACAGTATTTTTTCATATAAGGGGTGGCGTAAGCCACAATAATTTGGGCTAGGCTTATAAATGCCTTAGGGCAGATAGCCTAGTATAAACCTATGAACCTATGAACCTATGAGGTGGTGACCAGGTCCAAATGTTAATGTCACTGTAATAGTAACGGCACTGTTCTCCTGTGCATGGGGTGCCAGTGCATGGGTGGCAACCTTGGCCAAATTATTCCAGGCATAAGCTTTATACTGAGACCTGCTATAGCTGCTTCCCCAGCAGGAGCTGTAATACTTATGAAGGAATCACAGAAAGATCTTTATTTTCATTTTATTTATTTTATTTTGCATTTGTTTACCAGGAAATTCTGAATGGACACATGCCCGGGGAGAAAAGCTCCATACTTAAGACACATTACATTCGAACATGAGTTTGACAATACATTTAAACAATATTGAAAAAAAAAAAACAAGTGACATGGTTTATAAAATTGCAACATAAACAATCAATGGCAACATTTATAGAGAATGAGTATGTAACAGAGCAGAGTTAATTAAAAGAGCACTTAAGGATAAAGAGGCTGTTTTCAGTTTTGTTGGACTATTCAAACAGATTTAATAAGGCTGATATGGATGTGGCTATATTAGATAGAAGTAAGATAGCAATAGGTTTATAGAGGGGAGATGGACATTGATCTAGCCAGGGCAGATGCAGTTACAGAGTCATGTTCCTGCCAGGTGTGTCTTTAGTGAACTTTTGAAGTGTACTAAGGAGTTATTAGATTGCTATGTTAATGGGCAGGGGGTTCCATTTTTTGGCAATGTAAAAAGAGAGGAGAGATGCTCCTTCTGTATTGTTTGCTTTTGTTACTTTGAGACGGAGTTTATTATTTGATCATAGTACCCTGTTGCTAGTATAGGCTTGTAGTACATTTTGAAGTGACATAGTTTTATCTGGATGGTATATAATTTTGCGGGCTAATGTAAGTTGGTTGTAAAGGAAGAGCTGGGGAGGTTCCAGCCAGTTGAGCTGCTTTAATGTTTGACAGTGGTGATTTCTGTAGGGGGTATCAGTAGAAAACTTAACAATGTTATTGTAACATGACTCTAGTTTTGTTAAATCTGTTTTTCTGAGATTAATTAGGATTGGAGAGGCATTTTTATTTATTTATTTATTTTTATTTTACTTAACATTTGTTGACCGGGAAAGTCCGACTAGGTTCCACAGATCCTGTTTTCAGCAGAGGCCTGGGGAGAAATGCTCCAGAAGCATGTCTTTAGAATGGCATAGAGGAGAGTTGAGACAAGATGTGTGCATGCTAATGTGGCCTTAGTTTCTTTTGACTTTTTCAATAGTACTTGTATAAATGTTATAAATACAATAGCCCCCATTAAGAAATGTAGAACCAAATTTAACTATGCACCTTGGCTAAATAGGACCACAAAAGCCCTACTAAAACCAGGGATAATGCCTGGAAGAATTGGAAAAAGAACAATACTGGCCAAAATAGACAAATATATCAACAACTTCGAAATCAGGCCAAAAAACAAATAAAAATGGATAAACAAAACTACAAACACCGGCAAAACTACCACCCCAGCCCCAAACACCAAGACTAACAATGGCAGCATAGCTTCTCAATTTAATCACCACTTCACAGAATCTATTCTCACATTATCTACCCAACTATCTAACAATAATCCTACACTCACGCCAACCACATATAACAAAGATTTACCCTCCTTTACACTCAAACCTGTACCAACCTCCATGGTAAAAAAAACTGCTATTAAAACTAAAACCTACCACCCTCGCAGCAGATGGTTTACCCACTAATTTCCTAAAATTAGCTGCATTGTCCCTGGCTTACCCTGTCTCAGTTCTTATTAACCGCTCCATACAAGAAGCTCAGATCCCCAAATTGTGGAAAGCATACATTATTCCTCTACACAAAGGTGGCAACTCCTATGAGCTATCAAACTACTGCCCCATTGCTATCCTATCCCCCCTTTCCAAGCTCCTAGAGAAATGTATTCACACACAAGTGATGCACTTCTTAATCTCACACAATCCTCTACACAGCATGGCTTCCGCCCAACTCATAGTACAACTACTACTCTTCTGTCCTTCACCAATCAGATTAACCAACTTAGAAACAACAGTCACTTCGTATCAGCCATATTCCTAGATCTATCTAAGGCATTCGACATGGTCTCTCACAACCTACTTCTAGACACTCTAACTACAATGTCCTTTGCCCCCTCCACTACTTCCTGGTTCAAAAACTATCTCTTTGATAGACAACAGGCAGTCAAATGGCAGGGTGTACTATCACCTTTACTACCAACTACTATTGGCGTTCCACAAGGATCTATACTAGGTCCTCTACTATTCACAATTTTCACCAATAAACGACATACCTCCACCCTGCATACATCACTCATACAGTACACAGATGACTCCACCTTAATCTCCTCAGCCCCATCCGTAGCCACCCTTCAAAACCTTACCCGATAATCCTTCTGTTCTGTCGAGAACTGGATTGCTGCTATCCAACTTATTCTAAACCCCAACAAGACAAAATTACTTCTCTTTACCCCCAATAAATCCAGGACCATACCTACCTCCTTCACTATCGCCTCCAACAATGGCACAACAATCTCTCCCTCACCCCATACTAAGCTCCTCGGTGTAATAATAGATAAGGATCTTCACTTTGATGTCCATCTCTCTCAAAGCATTAAAAAGGTACATAAAAAGCTAGGAACTCTATACAAACACAAACAGTTCCTATCAGATCAAGCACGAATCACCCTAGCCCAAACACACCTACTATCTACCCTATTGTACGCTTCCCCAATACTAACCCACATCAGGAAAACAGACATGGACAAACTGGGCTCATGTTACAACAAAATAGCAAAATTCGCAAATAACTCCACATTTAGAAGCCATCACTGCCTTGCCCTAAAAGCCCTACAGTGGTTAGAACTCCCACAATTAATTAGTTACCACCAACTAGTCCTCACCTACAACATACTAAAAAATCCCCACAAAGCCCCAGCCTTAAATCAACTACTAAACCAATACATAGCAAACCGTCCCCTGCGGTCATCCAACAAAACCGTACTCTGTGTATCTAAACCTAACAATACTGCAGGGAAAGCTCTTTTCTCTTATTCCATCACCAAGAAATGGAACAGCCTCCCCAGAATATCACCTCAGGTCCATCTATATCGCTATACAAAAAATTACTCAAGTCGCACCTCGCACAGTCCTGGCTATGTCCTTGCATCACTTAGATGCACCCCCCCCCCACTCTTACTACCCCATATTCTCACTCTACTATCCCTACAATACTGTACTAACAATACTCCCATGAGGAGCTTCTACACAAACCATTATGTTTTGTATTTGTATATTATCTCTTGTGAGATACCTCTTTCACTGCATAAGCAAATAGGGAGTATTTCGCTCCCAAATATTCCTATCCAATTTCAACTATGTGTAAACTATGACTGCATAAGCTTGCATAGAACAAACTATTGTATATATACATTTTTAATGCATTGTATTATATATTTTTTGTTTATATATATTGTGATTGTTTATATATATCTACCACTGTACATGTTTTATGTGGAGCTTTTCTCCCCGGGCCAACGCTGTAAATGGACCTTGCTCCAGTCGGACATTCCCGGTTAACAAATGTAAAATAAAATAAAATAAATAAATAAATAAGTTGTGAGAAAATGTTTGTTTCTATAGACCATGCCCAATTTTTTGTGAACTTTCTTAACAGTCAAGGAGCTGTGGATATCAAATTTCAAGCTGCAGTCAAGGAGCTGTGGATATCAAATTTCAAGCTGCAGTCTATATGTACTCCCAATAGTTTGGTGAGTGTAACAGGAGAGACTGTAGTGTTACTGGTGGATGTGATAGTAAATGGGGGGGGGGGTTGTCTGTAGTGTGTCTAGTAGGGTGGAAATCATGAGTTGTGTATTGTTAGAGTTAACTATTAGTTGTGATTCTGTGTTCACTATTAGTTGTGATTCTGTGAGCCATTTCTCAACAGATAGGAAGGAATTTTGTATTAAAGACTGGAGTTTGTGGAGTGAAGGTGCTGCTCAGATTAATGTGGAATCATCTGCGTATTGTATAATTGAGGCGTTTTGTGTAGAAGTATGAAGATTGTGAAAATAGAGAATAGTAATTCTCCAAGGATGGAGCCTTGAGGAACCTGTAATGAGACTGAGAGTAGAGAGGAGAGTTCCTTTTGCCATTGAACCACCTGCTGATGGCCTGTTAAATAGCTCTGGACCCAGCTTAAGGTGTTGTTACTAAGATTTAGTTCTGACAGAGCAGTAATAAGTTTGTTGTGATTTACCATATCAAAGGCCTTGGAAAGGTCCAGGAAAACTGCAGATACATATTACCCATTATTTCTATGGTTCTTTACTGTATGAGTGAATGACATAAGAGCAGTGGTGGTGCTATGAGAAGGTTGGAACCCATGTTATGTGTCTGTCAAAAGTTTGTGTGTGTTGAGCTAGCCCATTACTTGTGTGTGTATACATCTCTCTAGGATTTTAGATAGAGGGAAAAGTATAGCAATATGGTGCTAGTCATTTTAGAATTACCTTCTTTAAGGAGTGGCATAATGTGGGAGATTTTCCAGATGTCTGGAACTAGATTTTCAGATATGGACCAGTTAATGAGGATTGCAATTGGGTAAGCTATTACGTCAGCAGCGATTTTCAGAAATTCTGAAGGAAGCTTATTAGCGGTTAAAGTGGTGGGTTTTAAATTTTTTTTGGCAGTTTTTAATAGTATCTATGGATACAGGTTGTAAGTTAAAGGTATTTTCAAGATTAGAAGCAGTGGCATTTCCAGTATTAGAAGGAGTGGCTGATATGGAAGAGGTTGAGGAGAAATATGACTAAGTTAGTGCTAGGATGGAATCTGTAAAAAATGTATTGAATTGGGTATTTATATTTTCAGAACTATTTTCAGTAGTTGATGTGGGGGTAGTAGACTTACCCGGAAAGAGGGAAAGAGAATGTTATTGATGGCTGTCCAGAACTTGTGAGGGTAGTTTTGGTATTTAGTTTGTATGTTATGGTAATAGTTTTTATCTATCTTCTACCCATTTATTTTTTTTTTTTTCTTAGTTCTAGGTACATTATTTTTGAGATCTGGGATCTATTTTTTTGCCATTGGGCCCAAGCTTTGTCTTTGGTTTTTAGGAGGGATCTAGTTCCTTTAGTCAGCCAAGGAGCATAGGTGGATTTAATTCTGATGGTTCTGGGGGGTGCACAGGAGTCAAGGATGTTTAGGAAGCTTGAACTGAAGTATTTAACAGTGTCTTCAAGGTTGAGTGACTTGAGAGGCTTTGTTATATTTTTCCAGGGTTTATTAAAGTGTCTTTTATCTCTTATTAAGTTATATGTGGCGGGTTTGGCAAAGGCTGAGCGTTGTCTTATCAAGAAAGTCAGTAGGTGGTCACTCAAGCTGTTTGAAAGGCAGCCAGAGTGATAGGTTTGGGTTAGTCTATTTATCAAAATCCAGTCAAAGACTGACTGTCTATTGGTTGATTTATCAGTACTAGTGGGTGCTTTAATGGTTTGAGATAATCTATGGAGATGGATGTAATTTGTGGGATTCCTGGAATTACATTCCTGCCAGTCCATATTAAAGTCGCCCAAAATAATAGTTTCCTGAGGTAGTGTCTCAGAGGCCAAATTAAGTAAGTTTTCAAGGCTTGTTATATTATGACTGGGTGGAATGTAACATCCTGTTATATTAATGACTTTTTTATCCTCTTCTCAAACCACCCTCTATGTTCACCTTTGCCTGCCATAAGTCATTTTTCCCCAAGATGTCAGGAAAAATGGCACTGAATTGATGCTCAAAACAAATCTCATGGTTTACATCCTTTGCGCACTGATAGGAGTCAGGGAGAACTATATTTGTGCAATGGATGTCAAAAGAAATATAATATATGTAGTGTGTTGTTATGCTATCAATGACACTTTTAGGTGTGACACATGGCAGCCTTCCTGCCATCTGCTTGCTGTGAGAATATTTGCTCAACAGGGACTCCTATTTAAGTTGGATAAGAATAGGAAAGCAATTGCATTGGTCTTGACAGATTTAGCTTCCAGAGTATGTGCACAAGGAGTGATTCAGAAAATATTTGAGTTGAGCCTACTCATCACAGCCACTATGCACACTGCCACAACTACACAACTAACACATTAATGGAATCAAAACTCTACCTGCACATGTGCTGCATCCATACACCACAGTATAACTTCTAGTACACACATGTCATTCAGCACATAGGATCACAGGATCATAGGAAGTTACTAGGCTATTGAGGCCCTTACACACCCAGCCAAGACTTTAGCCCATGTTTAGACAAGTCCATATTTGAAGGAATATTGCCAGCAATTTGGTGACATATAAAAGGGCATTTTAAACAGCGTTGAGTAATCTGGGAATAAACATTATCCATATATCATACTGCACCATTATATATATCACACCTGGAGTACAAATCGTAACAGGTATTAAGGTTTAAATGTCAAACTGTGTGCTGATATATTTACTGCTTTCTGTAGAACCTTGAGTTTAAGCTCCATCACATGATGGTCAACAAATTATTAGTGTGGCTGAAGGAGCTTTCTTCAGTACTTAATGTAATGTGAGAAGTGTCATTTATCGTTATCCATTTAAGTGTACACTGTTGTTCTTTGCCAAGTGTCACAGAGTTTCAACACTAAAAGAGTGGTTTTAATGTTGCAGTTCTTTGTGTATGTGTGTGTGTGTGTGTGTGTGTGTGTGTGTGTGTGTGTGTGTGTGTGTGTGTGTGTGTGTGTGCGCATTGTATTTATGTCACTTAACAACATGTTAAAGGTCACTAAGCAGAGCATTAGCTATGCATGCCACATATCTTACAGGACATGTGAAAATAACACACATTTCACATTATTACAATAGTGGCTATTAATGAAAAATAAATGCACATGGCACAATTCAAACCCATGCATAGGTCATTCACAGTCTTTCAAACAGAGTATTACACAAGTATGTCAGTGAAATTCTCAGAGAAAAAAGGGGTCAAAAGATTATCCTTATTGCAGAGTATAGTCAGAGTGGAAACAATATTCTACAACAGCATCCCACCCTTGTGCATGCAGTGCACTTAAACAGAAGTTCTGTTTCATTTCTAACATTTCTAACATAACACTAACATATGTGAGAAATGCAATTGTACAGCCAAACTGGAGGCTAAACTGTCTCTACCCAAGTCTGTAACAGAAAGTCAAGAGGGGAAGGTTAACACTTGCACCACACAGGCTCTAAATAAAAACCTGCAAAAGCATCAGAGACCTCCAAAGCAGACACCCAAGCAACCTGCACCTCCCGTCACAAACGAGTCTACACATAAAACACAAAATCAGTGTGCCACACAATCACAGCCCTTAAGGTGAAATAACATACCTAACACACTAGTAATAGGTGACTCTATAGTCAGGCACACTGATGTCCCACTCACTAGGCTGGACAAGCAGAAGGTTACTGTTAGCTGCCTGTTGGGAGCCAGAATCCGCCACGTAACACAAGCACTCAGGTCACTCCATTACAAGTACAAATAGGACTCTGTCATTGTTCATGTTGGTGTGAATGACCTGAGATGTACCTCCCTGGACTACATGAAAAGAGACATGGAAGAGCTCTCTGATCATGTAGTCTAGGCTGGTATGACCCTGACCCTGAGTAGCATCCTGCCCTCACCAAGAATGATACCACAGTATAAAGAAAAAATGATCAATTTCAACAATTGGCTAAACTTCTGGTGTCATTCACAGGGGATCCAGTGTCTGTCAGCCTGGGACGACATGTTTGACAAGCCGTGTTGCTTCGCAAGAGATGGCTTGCACCTGTCAACCCTAGGCTTTCGAATACTGGCCAAGGATCTTGCTGCCCCCATAGTGCCTTTTTTAGGCAAGGCTCAAAAGTCAAACCCACCTCTGTAAACAGCACAATTAACAAAAAACTGAGGGTTATGCTACTAAATGGCAGGAGTTTAAATCTGAAAATGCACACACTCGAAGCACTCCTTAGTATGGAGAATGTCAACATCTGTGCAGTAACTGAAACCTGGTTCAAGGCTCCAGAGAGCACCCCAGCACTACTGGGCTACAACTCATACCACACATCTTGGCCACAGAACACAGACCGAAACACAAAAGGAGGGGGTGTATCCATATTCATCAAGGATACCTACACCTCCAGGTTAGTGGCACAACATGATACCTCTTGTGCAACTAACATTGGGCAAATCTGCAATGCAAATTGTGGCCTGCTACAGATCACCCTCCATGACCCAGGACCACCATTCTGCCTTTCTGGAGACACTGGAAAACATGAAGGTCCTACCGAACAACCTGATATTGGGCGATTTCAATTACCCTACCATTAACTGGGAAAAATACTCGAGCACAAACTCCAAGGCCCAGCGCTTCCTGGAATTCATAAACTCAAACACCCTGGATCAGCTGGTAAACTCCCCTATCAGAGGTGAAAACATATTGGACCCAGTCATTACCAACATGGGTGACAGGTGTTCCACACCGGAGGTCTTCCCATCACTGGTTAGATCAGACCATAAACTAATCACTCTGGATGTCCACACCCCACCACTACCCTGAACTAAGGAAACCACAGTAAAAAACTTTTATAAAGCAAACTTCTCCATACTTAAGACAGAGGTGGTAAGTTTCACAGCCCCCACACTAAAGGATAACACTGCCCAAGATGCAGAAACCTTTACAAATGTACTCTATGAGCACCTACAAGGATGCATGGATCGTGCCATCCCTAGCAAAACCAAGACTCACTCCTCTAAGAGAAGGAAACCAGTTTGGTGGACCCCTGCCATAAGCAGGCGATACAATAGAAGGAGGAAACTAGTTCAGAAAAAAAGCAAATTCCAAGAAGGAAAGACATCCCTGATCAGTATCAGTAAGAAACTAAGGTCCCTCATAAAATCATCCAAGGCTAACTTTGAAAGAAAAATAGCCAAGGATAAAAAGATGACCACAAAGCCTTCTTTTGCTATGTTAAGAATCTAAATGGCAACTCGCAGATATGCACTGAACTAGTGCAAAATAGCACAAAATATACTGAACCTACTGATATTGTCAACATCCTGGCAGATAGATTCAGTGCAAACTTCACCCTCCTCTCACCCCCAAAAGGGCCCACAACAATACCGGAAAAGTGTAGTGTCCTGGAAATCACAGATGCACAGGTGAAAACAGCCCTTTCAAAAGCCAAAAACACAGCATCAATGGGGCCAGATGGTGTGCCAGGCTGCGTCTTGCATGAACTACAGAATGAACCAACCTCCCACCTAAACACGCTGTTCAGCCTCAGCCTCTCCACAGGCTACATACCCATAGAATGGCGCACAGCAATGGTTATTCCTCTCCACAAAGGAGGGGCCACAACTGACCCTGGTAACTATCGCCCCATAAGCCTGACTAGCCTGGACTGCAAGGCTATGGAGTGCATCATCATGGAACTCATTAACAAAGACATTGGGAACCTCCAAACACTTGACCCGACCAGTTCGGCTTTGTTAAGGGCAGATCATGCCTACTAAACCTGGTTGACTTCTTTGAGACAGTCACCAAGGCCATAGATGAGGGAAAGGTGGTTCACACAGCCTACCTTGACCTCGCCAAGGCTTTCAACACCATTCCCCACTTGGGTACTACAGAAAAACTCACCAGCCTGAACATAAACCCCTACGTCATGAGATGGGTTGTCAACTGACTTACAGACAGAACTCACATGGTAAGAATAGCGGGCTCCAGGTCCGAATCTAAACCAGTCACAAGTGGTGTCCTGCAAGGCTCAGTCCTAGGACCCCTACTGTTTGGCATATACTTCTCAGAAGTACAGGCAAACACAGGAGGACTATGGCTAACCAAATTCACCGATGACTGCAAACTGGAAGCCATAATTGACTTTCCAGCTGACACGGACATCCTCCAAAAGGGCCTTACTGAGACAGACACCTGGTGTCAAAGTCATGGCCACAAGCTAAATGCCAAAAAATGCATAGTCATCCCACTTGGGAAAAACAAAACACCCATGAATTACCACATAGGTGGCAGCCCCCTTAATACAGAAGAGGTAATAAGAGATCTGGGGACCCAGGTAGATAGTAATCTCTCCTTTGACAATCATATTACCAAAGTAGTTATGAAATCCTTCTATGTGGCCCATCTAATTACTAAAGGATTTGCATCTAGAAATAAAGAGGTTATAGTGCCCCTCTACTCATCACTCATCAGACCCATCATAGAGTACAATGTCCCATTTGGGATGTACCTCACAAGACACTTCCAACAGCTGGAAAGACCACAAAAGTACCTCACCAAGAGAATTACTGGCCTCAAACATATGTCCTATGCAGCCCGACTGAAAAAACTCTGGCTGTACTCAGTGGCATATTGCTTACTCAGAGGTGATCTCTGCCTGACTTACAAAGCCACGTCCAACTCAGAATTGATGGACATGCTCCACCTAAAGAAATCCAAGTCACTCTGAGCCACGCGGTCTAGAGGGCTAAATCTCACCACAACAATAAATAGAACATGCTGGTGGGACAGATTCCTGTCACAGAGACTCCCCATTCTTTGGAACTAAATTCCAAACTACATTAGGCAGAGCCCCTCACTAACACTCTTCAAGAGAAACCTTGACGAGTGGATGGGTAACAGAAAACACACCCGTGGGATCACTTCATTGGCTCTGCTTGACAGAGGATCAGTTAATTAATAAATGGGGTGGCGAAAGCCGACACACTCTGGCTAGGCTTATAAATGCCCTCGGGCAGATAGCCTAGTACCTACCTATGAACCTATGAACGTATTTATACAATGAACATGAGAGCTTCTACAGAGAATATAATCCCCTCACATTACTTTTGTGTTGTGTTTAATGTCAGGTTTGCTTATAGATGTGTAGAGATGCTAAGCTGTGTTGCGCAAATGATGGCAATGTCTTATCCCATGCATAGGAATTTCATAATTTTGCCAGACACTGAGGGCTAGCATTACCCTCTATTCAGCAATAACCGATAATCCTGGTCCATGCCAAGTATCGCACTACAGATAATGGAAAAACTGGAAAATTGTTTATAAAGCCATTTGTGCCCATGTGGGTGTTGTGTTTATGCATTGTTTTACTGGATTACACAAAAGAAATGGAGAGGACAGAGTTGAAAAGCAGTAGGTGGTGGATGGTTGAAAAGGAGGAATGGTATACTAAATATAACATTTACTATATAACTTGTACTGCTATGCTTCCATTACCACTGCAATGTGAGATATCATATTTTCAACATCGAATGCAACTTCTTATATTTACAGCTGGCATGACCACTGTTGGGAACCTGCCACGAATAGACTGTAAGACACCCACTTCACATAATTATTGCACAAATGGTCAGTATGTTGATCACTCTACTGACACTTTGCTGACACCTACAACTTGGAGAAACTCAAACAGTACTTAAAATGTGACAATTTACTTTTGTGCAAAGTTATTTTTCTGTATTGACATAATTTACTACTGTTTACCATGGCTATCATTTAAAACTTATTTATAGCACTGCAATATGTGACATGTCTTTTCATTGAGTAGGCTTTAGGTATATGCTTGTTTGAAACCTAATTAGCATAACAATAATTCTAATGAGGTGGACATGGAAGGTATGAGGCTGTCTGTCTTGCAATACTTTCTAACTGGTCTTCTCCCCTTCTGCGAAGACATGTGCACGGTTTCATTTAGAACTCAACATGATATTTGCATAGTTTGCACATCACACAAATGCTGTGATTCAGAAATGCCAATATTGGAGGTTATTGACAATGGTTATGCTGGTTGTAACTATCGGAAGTTGTAGTTGATGTTGAGAATATGATATCTCATGGGAAACCCAGGGATTAAGGTTTGCCTTGTTCCAAACATTACACTGGCAATGGAAGCATAGTAGTACATGATTGCCGTGCTATTTTCAGTATGCCATTCCACCATTTTTCAACCACCCACATTCCTGTTTTCATCTGTATCTTCTCAATTTCTTTTGTGTAATCTGCAACAGCTGGAACAGCCACAGAAATACCTCACTAAAAGAATCACAGGCCTAAAACAGATGCCCTATGCTGACCGTCTAAAAAAACTCCAGCTATACTCTGTCGCATATCGTCTACTCAGAGGCGATCTCTGCTTAACATACAAGGCCATATCAAACCCTGAGCAGTTGGACATGCTCCACTTAAAGAAATCCCAATACCTCAGAGCCACACACTCCAGGGATCTAAACCTTGTCATCACAATGAACAAAACATGCTGGAGGTATAGGTTCCTGACCCAGAGACTCCCCATACTCTGGAATAGACTGCCCATACATGTCAAGCAGAGCGCCTCCTTGGCCCTCTTCAAAAGGAACCTTGATGATTTGATGGGAGATAGGAAATTCACCCCACGGATCACATCAGTCACCCTGCTAGACAGGGGTCCAGGGAAGTAAATATTGTGGGAAGAAATATCCAGGGAATTGTTATGGCTAGGCTTGTATAGGCCCTAGGGATGATAGTCTAGTACCAACCTATGAACCTATGAACCTATTAAAAAATACATAAACACAATACACACATGGGCACAAATGGCTTACAAAACATTTTGAATGTACACTGTGTACATTTACTTTCCACAAGCTAATATATCTGTAAATAGCCTCCTATGGTCTTATAACTCCTAATAATAACTGTAGGAACTATTATAGTTTACATGAACTGTAATTAATTTGTAATGAAGTTTAATGCATTATACTAACTAGCACCTCATAATGCCAATCTATGGCAACTTGTTACTTTGTTTTTTTTAATTCTCTCTTATTTTTGTAATTTTTAATCTTGTATTCTTGTGACTTCTTGCATTTATATTTGTATTTTTGCATTCATGTATTTTTCTGGAGCTTTTCTCCCCAGAACTCCATTCAAAACGGGATCTTTGTGGCCCAATTGGACCATCCTGGCAAACAAACTGCAAATAAATAAATAAATAAATACAGTATATCAGCATGATGTGGGCCCTTCCTATGCAAGGGTCAGCACACTCTGTTATATGTTGGTATGCATCAGTGTAACTTATTTATTGGTGTGTATCATTGTAACTTGTATGTTGGTGTGCATCATTGTAACTTGTATGTTGGTGTACATCATTGGAACTTGTATGTTGGTATGCGTCACTGTAACTTGTTTATTGGTGTGTATCATTGCAACTTATTTGTTGGTGTGCATCATTGTAACTTGTATGTTGGTGTACATCATTGGAACTTGTATGTTGGTATGCATCACTGTAACTTGTTTATTGGTGTGTATCATTGCAACTTGTTGGTGGGTGTGCATCATTGTAACTTGTTTGTATTTCCTTAGCTGTACTGTACTTATGTAGCATATGTTCCTCCCCCATGTATGGTATTATGATAAGAGTATCCTGTTCTTATAATATTCTGACTCAAGTGGCCTATGTCTGATGCACAGAGTGGAAAGCCCAACATGGTTAGCACAATCTGATGATTTTGTATGCATCATGTTAACTCTCTGTATCTGCTTAGCTCTTACATCTTTGTATATTGTAAACTATGTGCAATGCACAGCCTCTTAGTGTCATGATGTGTTGAACTCCCTTCCTGCTTGCATGGTCATCTCTTGCTGCTGGTTCCTCCACTGACTTCTCATCTGTCTCAGCTGCCACTGTCTGTGGTTTTGGGAACTGTGGTCCCTGGCCACTATTACTCTGTTCTATCTGTTTTCTTTGTATTATATTATGAAGCACAGCACAAACTATTAGAATTTTGACACGTGGCACAATCATAATATAGGGGTCCACCAGATGTATTAATTCAGCAGAGTTGTGAATTCAGCAGCCCAGACATATGCTCTATAATGTTTTTGGTTTGTGAGTGGGCATGGTTGTAACCTTGCTGTGTTGAGTTATGAGGATTTCTCACTGGAGTCAAGAGCCAAGGTTTGAGGGCATACCCAATATCCCCCACTAGATGTTCCTGTAGGAAGTCACCCCTCGCAAACCAATGGTTCATAGGTTCATAGGTTCATAGGTTAGTACTAAGCCACTAAACTGCTTGAGCATTTAAAAGCTAGCCCAAGTATCTTGTGAGAGATTCACCCCCAACCTTGTTGTTGTAAGGCAAAACACTTTCACACCTAGGCCACCCTCCCAACCCCCTGGTAAAATTCACATGTGTGACATATGTAGGAGCCATGGAAACTGCCCGAGTGGCCTGTGCACATACATTGTAGATGATACCCTGTGCATTGTAGACCATGTGGCTCACTTACAGACCATGTGGTTCACTTACAGACCATGTGGTTCACCTACAGTCCATGTAGTTCACTTACTTCATTCACAGTTCACCAGCTGGGGCCATTATTTCAATGTGACTGCAGTTTATGGCCCCTATTGCCTCTGAAAAATAGGTTATGATATAGAAGTCCTGCATGGATTTTGCTTTCTCCTCTGGAGTACATGTTAACCGAATATGCTCCTGCCCCCCCACCCCCCCCTGATGAAGCATGACATTGAAAAACAGTTAATATTCTAGAAGTACATACCCAGTATACCTCCACTGTGTCCCCTCAGCTAACATACATAAAGCTACAGATCCCTTAGATTTTTCAGGGATGGTCACCCAGTGACCATCATGGTGCTATAGAAGAGGCTGACACATGCCACACAATTTGTTGTATGCTGCCTCTGTCCACTCCATAGTGTTCCATTATGTCAGTGTCATAGAGGGCATGATATGTTGAGTGTGGGTGGAAGATCCTACACTTTGTGGGGTGACATCTAGCACCAACAAGAGCAGCACCTGAGCATACCTATCAATTTCCTAACCCAAGAAATCTGGGCAAAGCCTTAAATAATGGGGGAACAAAGGCCCAAAAATAGGGACAGATTTTAAATATTGCTCCCATAAAACTAGAATGCTGTTAGAATAACAGATTTCATGTAGGCTTGTATTTTCTGAAGGTTATGAAGTCTGAATCTCAAATGCATGTCATTATTTAGTGACTTCAATTCTTTGTAATTTTACAGGAAGACATAAATTTTAAGATGAACAGACCAAAAATATGAGGCAAAAGTCTGGACATTCTGTGGAAGTCTGGACAGTTGCGAGGTATGCACCTGATATAAGAGCCTCTTGCAGATATAGGTTTACAATGGCTGCAGTAACCTCTAAGATATTTCTGAGATTTTTTTCTCCTTGAATGTGAGTATATTGTTGTGTGCATTGCTAATGCATGTTTGACATGTTGCACTTCATTTAACATTTCACTGGCTCCTAGATTTATAGATGTATACTAGGGTAATGACCACTATGGCCCTAATATGCCTAGCTATTCAACCCAAATGTGACCAGATCCAGACCAGGGGTGAATTTCCAATTACCCGTCCTTTGGTCCAAGTTGCTCTTAATAGGGTTTGGGAGGAATTCTGCTTCAAATGGATAGGCGGCCAGTTCCAGAGAATAGGAATTCTCTAAGAAACGTATCAGTCTAAAATGCACTATTTATGTCACAAGCAAAATTTAGATATTTTGATCTATTAGTTCTAATGATGCTTGCTTTGTGAATGTGCAAAATATTCATCAAAACGGGGTCCAGGGTCCAGGGGTGCCTTCTACACTAGGCAAAGATTACCTCTCAGAAGTTTGTATGATATCAAGTGATCAGCATAGGGCACTGTGTTTACTCCCTGTATTCTTTTTGTAAGGAACCTCTGTGGATGTTCCAGTTGCCGCATGTGTCTGGTCAGGTACATACCAAAGGGAGCATTATACTCTATGATGGGTCTGATGAGGGATGAGTACAATGGTACAATAATCTCTATGGACCCTTATTTAGATGTTGAGCAGCATAGAAGGATTTTCTTATTATCTTGGACACATGTTGGTTGAAGTCTAGGTTACTATCTACATGAGTTACCAGATCCCTGGCTAGTAAATCAACTTTTAGGGGTGTTTTATGGCTTTGACAACAACTGTTTGCCTGTGTTAGACCTGCCTGAAGGGTGTTCTCATCTTGAGGTGATTCAATGACTGCTCTCTGTTTGCAACCATTTATAAACTTGGTCAGCCAGAGGCTTTCGATGTTGGCTTTGGCCTCTGAGAAGTAGATTCCAAAGAGAAGCAGGCCCAGCACAGGGTCCTGAGAACTCCACTGGTGACTGTCCTCTTTATAGAGGTAGTCTCAGTGATCCTAACCTCTTAGGTCCTATCCAAGAGCCAGCTTGCTAACCAGTGTGTTATAAAGGGGTTCATGCTTAGTTCTGTAAGGTTTGTTGATAATGTCCAAGGGGGCATTTTATCAGATGCTTTAGTCAGATCTAGTTAGGCAGTGTGCATGGCTTTCCCCTCATCCATTGCTTTAGTGATCTTTTCAAAGACATCCACCAGGTTCAGTATGCGTAACCTTTCTTTGACAAAGCCAAACTGTGATGATTCTCCTATATCCTTGTTGATAATTTCCATGGTAATTCTTTCTATGGCTTTGCAAATAAGACTAGTTACACTAATGGGTCTGTAGTTTCCTGTATTTGTTGAAGGCTCCTCCTTATGAAGGGGATGAGTGTTGCAGTCCTCCATTCATATGGCACAAAGTCTGTTTTAGTGACTTCAGGGGTTCTGATGAGTTGTATTTTAGACTGTCCAGGAGGTATTCCGGGATGTTATCAGGGCCCACTGAGGCTGTGTCTTGAGTTTAGTGAACAAAGCTAGTACATACATGCTCCCAAGTTATAGTTGGAAGGGTTATGTTTGAGAGTATTTCTTCGGGGACGGTTGGGGATAAGACAGGGTAAAGTTGGAGCTGAATTTGTCCATTAACAGGTTTGCTATATTGCCAGGCTCAGTGAATGTGGCACCATTAACCACCAGTTCAGCACATTGCTGTGTGCTGCCTTTGACAATTCGTCCATAGATGTAGAAGGCCTTATGATTATCTTTCACCTGGGAGGCTATCTTAACTTCAGCATTGGTTTTATTTGACCTAATTAGCCCTGTTAGTTGTCTATTCAGTTTGATGAGAGAGTTTTTATCTTAGTGGGAATTACCCTTCCTGATTTTTGCCATATATTTTTTCCCTTTTTTGTATATCCCTGTTTAATCTGGGATGCCACCAGGGTGGTTTGCTTCTCGGGCTAGTGCTAGACTTACTTCTGGTAGGTAAAGCAGCCCCTATGGAGCCTTTGACATGGTTGTACAAAGTTTCTTAAAACAATTCATCATTGGCTGCTGTGTTCTTGGGATTTGGAGGGACATTGAATTTTGACAAACCATCACTTAATAAAAGGTAGTTTGCCTTGGAATAATTTCTAGCTGTCACTGTTTTTTTATTGTTGTTATGAAGTTGATTTTGATTTCAAAGGAGATAGCTTGCTGGTCAAAACTTACCAGTGAGGATGAGACATTGGTGGTGGTGGGTGGGTGAAGTGTTTGCCTATATTTGTGAGTCTGAGGTCCAGTATTTTGGAGCCTCTAGTGGGAGTATTCACTATTTGGTCAAGGGTGTTTGCATTTATTAAGTCCAGGAATCGTTATGCTTGTAGACTTGGAGCCATTTAGGATTCCCAGTCTACAGAGAGTTAATTAACGTTTCCTATGAGAAATTATGAGGTTGGATGGTGATTGTCTCCAGTATGTCCAAGTGTGCATTGTGGTCTTCTTGGGACATGGAAGGTGCCCTGTAGGTGGCTAGAATATGGCAACTGGATTTTCTCTATGGTAAACTGCACATGGAGGAAATCCAGCACGTCATCTTGTTTAATTAACCCAGATGTATGCTTGTTATTGATGTATATTGAGACACCTCCACCTTTATCTCTTGTCTGTGCAGCTACTGGTCTAAAACTGTGGAAGGCACTGAAACCTTGCACCACTGGGGTACTGTCTGCCACTTTAAACCATGTGTTGGTAACTGCACAGATGTCTATATTTTCAAGTCTGAGGATGGTTTGGCAGGAGTATAGCTTTTTTATTTAGGCTTGTCACACTGAGTAGTAATACCTTGAGGTTCAGTTAAGTTGATTTTGCAATGTCAGTAGGTTTCTCAGTTTGGGATTGCATAAAAAATCCCTATGTGTTTAATAAAGTTTTATCCAAAAGCTTAAAGGGGACAGGTGCAGACCATCCTTGACGAAGCAATATGGTCTGTTAACCATGTCTTCTCAAGCTGACAAATATTGGATCCTCCTGGAATGATACCAGAAAGACAGCAAATTGTTAAATACATTTCTAAGTTTCATGTGAGGTTTAATTTAGATAATCATAAAAGGTGTGCTTTGAAAAGGTTGAGGAGGGATTCTGTTATGGTAGTTAAACCAGCTGATAAGGGTGTAATACTGTAGTCATGTCAAAAGATGTGCATGTTAATATGTGTAATGCATTTCTGTATAATGCACAAGAATATGTGAACCTCGAAAGTAATCTACTGAATGACATACAAAATTTTGTGAGATTTGACTGATGTCTTGGTGGGTAAGGGAAGTTTATCTGAAAAAATGGCTGCCATTTCTTTATTTCCTGCCTAAGAATAAAGATAGCCTCCTAGGTAGGCTGATAGTATCACAAGTTGGGGGACCCACTTGATAGAGTAAGGGTCATTTTGGATATGCTTTTTCAACCATTAGTAACATTACATGATTCATATATTATTGACTATGCATTTTTTGTCTAAAATTAAGAACATTTTTTGGGAAGAAGGTTTTAATTTTGTTACAGTGGATGCAATTTATTCTTTGATAAGGCATGACTTGGGGCTTGCACCCTTATGTCGTGTATTAAATAATAATGAATTTATTAAAGATATTTTAGACTTAGTGCATTTTTGTTTGAATAATAACTGCTTTTATTTTAATGGTGATTTTTAAACAATTTAAAAGTACAGCAATGGAGTGAACTTTGCTCCTTCATATGCAAACATCTTTACAAGGGTAGTTGAGATGGACTGTATCTATGCAGATCAATATTTTCAATCTAAGATTATTTTGTATAAGCATTATACATATTTCTTGTTTTTCATAACTAAAGGTACAGAGGAAGAATTTAAGGAGTTTTTTTCTTTTTGTCATTTACAGGAGTACACATAGGTTTGGGCTTCAGTTATGAATTACAGTTCAATAAGATACATTATTTAGATGCGAGTTCACACATACAGAAAAATAGTATGTCTTCAACTTTGTGTAGAAAGTCTACACTGCTATCACTTTTTGCATGCCTCAAGTGGACATTCCACCCACTTAAGAGACTCTCTACCATACAGAGATTTTTTTTTATTTAGATCTTTATGTACAAAGCCACCAGGACTTCTGTTTAGTCAGACTGATAAATTCTATGGTACCAAGAAGAAGGCAACAGTATTTCAAAGAGTTCTGAGGAAGTTCTATGTGATATGGAGCAAAATCGCTACACTTGTTCAAATAAATTTGAGTTTGGAATACTGTTGCCTCCTTCTTGGTATCACAGAATTTATCAATTTGTGTTTGGTGTGTTTCTATGCAGCATTTAATTTTTGCAAAGTATTTCAGGATGTAGCAGGGAGATTAAGTGGAAGGGAATATAATAGCATTCAATTATTTCCACCTCAGCAACAAAATTCATAGTAAACATACAAACAAAAATAAGGATTTTTTTTGGAGACCTTCAAAAGTATATCAAGCAGAGGATATTTATTTTGAGATACCGTGGATGAAAAGCGTTTATCTGGAGTAATAAACAGTCTTGTCTTCTTGCCGCTCTTCTGCCTTATTTGTTTTGCAGTTGTTTGTTTTTTGGAGTGTTGCATTAAAATGTAAGGAATGTTTGATTTGCCCTTTCTTTTTAGAAAGTGATATTGTGTACATTAATGGTCAGTATTTAGAGTACAAGAAACTAGAAACTGGTATTTAGAGGGGGTAGTATATGGGCTTAAATGTCCATGCAACAAGTTTTATTTAGCCTCAACTTTTAGGTAAGTGAGAAAAAGAATTCAAGAACATATTAAAGATAGGGTGATAAAGGATAGTGAGGGAAATTTACTCACAAGCGAGGAGAGTGTGTTGAGCAGATGGAAAGAGTGCTTTGAGGGGCTGATGAATGATGAGAATGAGAGAGAGAGAAGGTTGGATGATGTGGGAATAGTGAATCAGGAAGTGCAAGGAGGAAGTAAGGACAGCTATGAAGAGGATGAAGAATGGAAAGGCTGTTGGTCCAGATGACATACCAGTGGAAGCATGGAGGTGCTTAGGAGAAATGTCAGTGGAGTTTTTAACCAGATTGTTTAATGAAATCTTGAAAAGTCAGAGGATGCCTGAAGAGTGGACAAAACGTGTTTTGGTACCTATTTTTGAGAATAAGGGTGATGTGCAGAGCTGTAGTAACTACAGAGGGATAAAACTGATCAGTCACAGCTTGAAGTTATGGGAAAAAGCAGTGGAAGCTAGGTTAAGAAGAGAGGTGATGATTAGTGATCAGCAGTATGGTTTCATGCTGGGAAGAGCACTACAGATGTGATGTTTGCTCTGAGAGTGTTGATGGAGAAATATAGAGAAGGTCAGAAGGAGTTGCATTGTGTCTTTGTGGACTTAGAGGAAGCATATGATAGGGTGCCTAGAGAGGCGTTGTGGTATTGTATGAGGAAGTCAGGAGTGGCAGAGAAGTATGTAAGAGTGGTACAGGATATGTACAAGGGTAGTGTGACAGTGGTGAAGTCTGCAGTGGGAGTGACAGATGCGTTTAAGGTGGAGGTGGGATTACATCAAGGATCAGCTCTGAGCCCTTTCTTATTTGCAGTGGCAATAGACAGGTTGACACACGAGATCAGACAGGAGGCCTCATGGACTATGATGGTTGCAGATGACATTGTGATCTGTAGTGAGGGTAGACACCAGGTTGAGGAGACCCTGGAGAGATGAAGATGTGCTCTAGAGAGGAGAGGAATGAAGGTCAGCAGGACTAAGACAGAATATATGTGTGTGAATGAGAGGGAGGATAGAGGAATGGTGAGGATGTAGGGAGTAGAGTTGATGAAAGTGGATGAGTTTAAGTACTTGGGATCAACAGTTCAGAGTAATGGTGAGTGTGGTAGAGAGGTGAAGAAGACAGTACCGGCAGGGTGGAATGGGTGGAGAAGAGTGTCAGGAGTGATTTGTGGAAGACAGGTACCAGTAAGAGTGAAAGGGAAGGTCTACAAGAGGGCAGTGAGACAAGCTATGTTGTATGGGTTGGAGATGGTGGCATTGACAAAAAGGCAGGAGTCAGAGCTGGAAGTGGCAGAGTTAAAGATGTTAAGATTTGGACTGGGTGTGACGAGGGTGGACAGGATTAGGAATCAGTATATTAGAGGGTCATCTCAGGTTGGACGGTTTGGAGACAAAGTCAGAGAGGCGAGATTGCGTTGGTTTGGACATGTACTGAGGAGGGATGTTGGGTATATTGGGAAAAGGATGCTAAGGATGGAGCTGCCAGGTAAGAGGAAAAGAGGAAGGCCTAAGATAAGGTTTATGGATGTGGCGAGAGAGGACAGTGCAGGTGGTTAGTGTATGTGTGTATTATAAATGGTCTACTACTTAAATAGTTTTGCCGATATTTATTATGGATCTTAGTGTTAGGTTTGGTTTTAAGTACCCGGTAATGATATGTATATTTAATCAATATGTACCGCTAGGGCACTTATTTTCTATGCTAGCAGGTGGTTAGTGTGACAGAGCAGGATGCAGAGGACAGGAAGTAAAGGGAAACAGATGATCCGCTGTGGTGACCCCTAACGGAAGCAGCCGAAAGAGAAGAAGAAGAAAAATATTAAAGATATTTGTAATGGGGTATCTTCAGGGCCAGTAGATGTGCATTTTAAGGAATTTCATGGTCAAAACCCCGATTTTTTTTTAAATGTTTTGTTATGTATAACTGTTGATGTCCTATATTATTTCTAAATGTCTCACAAATTCTGTTAAATAAAGAGGCCTAATTTATTTTTGCATTTCAGACATTACAACCTAAAGGAATGAACAATGAATTACTTATGAAATATTTATTATAAGAGCTGGAAAATATTTGGAAATACTTATTATAGCAATTCCACAGCATCATCCACTGGACAGAACAACAGTTGAAAGATAACACAAGTAAAAATATATCCAACAAATTATATTCAATGTTAGCGCTTTCGTAGTGGTAACCCACTACTTCATCAGACAATAAAACCTTGATAACTTAACAAATATAAATACTCACTTCATTTAAAGATGCAAATCTCATAAACTAGGAAGCAATCATCTTAAAGGAACAACACCATTATTTCATAAAAACAACATTCACTGTAACATTAAAACATTAAAAGATTTGTCAATTTCTACCTGTATTGCTAAAACATACATTATTTAAAAATCATCCGATTTTTCAGTACAGGTTTAAGTGGAACACTGTCATTGAGTCCCTTACCCATATCCGACCTTAACCTTATTATCCATCTAGTCTCTGAGATTTCCATGTTATTAAAAATGTCCCCTCCCCTTTCATTAGGTGTAAACATTTCAGTTGCCAAGAACCTAAATGTATGATTATCTCCATATATCGAAACATGTTTGGCCAAGGCGTTTGTTAAAACCACATTCCTGATGTTCTGTAAATGTTCCCTAACTCTAAATCTGAGTTTCCTATTGTTTTTTTCCTACATAGAAGGCCACACACACATTACAGATGGCCAGATAAGCCACATTTTGTGAATTGCAGTCTGACTGCTGATGAACTCAAACTGCTTCATAAGGGACTCACTTTTATACCTTCTCAAGAGACAGAGGTAATGAAGTCCATTATTAATTTGAAACTGTTTGGGTGAAATGTTATGTTAAAAATGTTTTTTTGTACAAACCAATGTTTTTAAGAAACCCAGTACATATCTCTCAATTAATCACCCAGTGTTGGACGTGTTCCTTAGGATTTGTGAAAATGACATTCATGATGCATTTAGCAGTCAAAAAGAACATATTGGCGAATTTATCTAGAGGTGAATTTGAAGCTTTGAATTTTTTAAGACAGGCTAAATCCATTGCAATTAAACCAGCTGATAAGGGTGGCCCCATTGTGTTACTGGATCGTGACTATTATTATAGTACCATGAAAAGGATGTTGAATGATCAACATGTTTATACAAATATCAGCTTTGATGACATCCATAAGATGATTTCTAGACTTGATAATGTTTTATATGACCATTTTCTTAATAATGAAATTAGCATGGAGTTATATGATTACTTTAAAGTACATGCTCCTTTGGTTCCTGTCATACAGGGACTTCCTAAGATACATAAAAATCTGGTCACTCCTCCTTTTAGACCAATAGTATCTGGACATTCCTGGTCTATAGAACCTATATTGATTTTTATAGAGAAACATCTTAGACAGGTGGTTGATAAGAATTGCTATAAATTGAGAGATTCTCAGCAGTTCTTGAATGATTTATGCTCCTTTATTTCACAGTGGGAAATGGGGACATATGATGAATTCATACTGGTTATATTGGATGTGTGATCATTATTTACCACCATTCCCAATTGTATAGGCATAGAAATGCTTAGAACATATTTAATAAGTGATGGGACATATGACTATAGGTTTGTGAATCTATTATATTCACTTATGGAATTAGTACTTGAAAACAACATCATGTTTTTTTATCATGAATTATATTTACAAAGAGATGGGGTAGCCATGGGGACATCCATTGCCAATAGTTATGCTAACTAGGTCAGGGTCACATGGGAGAATGAGAATGTTGTTAGATCAAAAATATGGGATTAGGTAGTATTCTACAGACACTTTGTCGATGATTTCTTTTTGATATGGCATGGAAGTCTGGTAGAGTTAGAGATGTTTTATATAAATTTGAATAACAGTACTACTTTTCTCCAATTTGACATAAAATACTCCCCATTGGAGATAGATTTTTTTTAGCTATCAGTGTTATTAGAGATCCTACAATGGGTCTTACCACTAAGGTTTATGGGAAGGAATGTCATAGGAATGCACTACTGCATAGAGGTAGTATTCATCCGAAATATATTTTTAGAAACATAGTGAAGGGACAAAGCATGAGAGTTTCCCAGTTAACTGCTGGTGAGGAGGATTTGAGGAAAGAATTATTAGATTTGAGGAATAGATTTTCTAAAAGGGGCTCTACAGATAATATGACACAACAGATACTTAATGAGGTTCCATACTGGCGAAGAGATAAAGCTAGACCATATTTCTCATATAATAATGGGAATACATGGGAGAAAAGAGTAATTAAGAGAGGTGTACACTTTCCCACTTATTTTTCCAGCAACGGAAGATTATTACTGATGCTGTAAGGAAACAATGGAACATTTTAATATCTGATTCAGATATTAGAACTATACTGTGGGATAAACCCAGTTTCTTATTTAAAAATAAGAAATCCCTTAAGAGGATGTTTGCTATCCCAATGAGGGCTTTAAGGATCAACGTCTAGATATGAGATATGGTACCCTTCCATGTAATAGATGTAATTTTTGTAGATTTCTAGATAATACCAGTTATTTCAAACATCCAGATTATGGAACTATACATAGATTTAATGCTGCAGTGGACTGTAATTCACAAAATGTGGTTTGTATGGTCATCTGTAATGTCTCTATGGCCTTCTATATGGAAAAAACAAAAGGAAACTCAGATTTAGAATTAGGGAACATTTACAGATCATCAGGAATGTGGTTTTAACAAATGCCTTGGCCAAACATGTTTCGATATATGGAGATACTCATACATTTAGGTTCTTAGCAACTGAAATTATTACACCTAATGAAAGGGGAAAAGACATTATTAATAACATGGAGAAGTCAGAAACTAGATGGATAATAAGGTTAAGGGTAGATATGGGTAAGGGACTCAATGACAGCGTCTCACTTAAACTTGTACTGAAAAATCGGATGCTTTTTAAATAATATGTGTTTTAGCAATACAGGTGCAAATTGACAAAGCTTTTAATGTTTTAATGTTACATTGAATGTTGTTTTTATGAAATAATGGTGTTGTTCCTTTAAGATGACTGCTTCCTAGTTTATGAGATTTGCATCTTTAAATGAAGTGAGTATTTATATTTGTAAAGTTATCAAGGTTTTATTGTCTGATGAAGTAATGGGTTACCACTATGAAAGCGCTAACATTGAATAAAAGTGGTTGGATATATTTTTACTTGTGTTATGTTTCAAGTGTTCCTTTGTCCAGCAGATGTTGCTGTGGAATTTAGAATTATTTTATTTTTCTCCCACTGGACTGTTTATTTCTGCTACCTACATTTGGT
>NC_056737.1:1117804959-1117832459 GCF_019279795.1 Protopterus annectens | reverse complement strand
GTAGAGACCTGCTATAACAAAACAGACATGTTTGCCGTAAAGCAACCCGATGGATCTTCTGATATGAATAACGTAGAGACCCGCTATAACAAAACAGACATGTTTGCCGTAAAGCAACATGATGGATCTTCTGATTTGAATAACGTAGAGACCTGCTATAACAAAACAGACGTGTTTGCCGTAAAGCAACATGATGGATCTTCTGATATGAATAACGTAGAGACCCGCTATCACAAAACAGACATGTTTTCTGTAAAGCAACATGATGGATCTTCTGATTTGAATAACATAGAGACCCGCTATAACAAAACAGACATGTTTGCCGTAAAGCAACATGATGGATCTTCTGATTTGAATAACGTAGAGACCTGCTATAACAAAACAGACATGTTTCCCGTAAAGCAACCCGATGGATCTTCTGATATGAAAAACGTAGAGACCTGCTATAACAAAACAGACATGTTTACCGTAAAGCAACATGATGGATCTTCTGATTTGAATAACGTAGAGACCTGCTATAACAAAACAGACATGTTTGCCGTAAAGCAACATGATGGATCTTCTGATTTGAATAACGTAGAGACCCGCTATAACAAAACAGACATGTTTGCCATAAAGCAACATGATGGATCTTCTGATTTGAATAACGTAGAGACCTGCTATAACAAAACAGACATGTTTGCCATAAAGCAACATGATGGATCTTCTGATTTGAATAACGTAGAGACCTGCTATAACAAAACAGATGTTTGCCGTAAAGCAACCTGATGGATCTTCTGATATGAATAACGTAGAGACCTGCTATAACAAAACAGACATGTTTACCGTAAAGCAACATGATGGATCTTCTGATTTGAATAACGTAGAGACCTGCTATAACAAAACAGACATGTTTGCCGTAAAGCAACATGATGGATCTTATCACTGTTCCACAGTTCACCAACTCAACTGGATTAACTACCTAACCTATTATCTCTCAACCAACTAACCAGTGCCCACAATATCATCGATAAACCCAACAACTGCCCTGCTGTCATTGATCTAGTTCAACTAAATACAAAGCTCAGGTTCCTTAGATAATCTGACAAACCAATTCTAAAGGTAACTAAACCCCATAACTACTATGGAGACTCCCTCTACTCTAATAAAATATCCAAAACCTGGAACTTACTACCCTAAAACATCCTACAAAATTCAAACAGTAACAAACTCAAACTACTCCTAAAAGAACACTTCACTCATCACTGGCTATGCTCCTGCACAGCTCCAGGCTAATTACACATGCTCTTTCTCTAACTAGATCTGCCTTGTATACATACCTTCTTACACTATCTTTGTGACAACAAGTCATTACTTTGTTTTCTTCTAACCTAAACAAAAAATTGTTTGTTTATTCTTGTTGTCATGATTTGTATACTCGCCTGCATATTGTGAACTACCCCCTTGTAAATTTTTAATCAGATATTTCTTTATTTGTACCACGTATGTAATTCATTGCTGTATTTCTTCCTCTGCTGTTTTTCTGTCAATTACTTGTTGGAGCTTTTCTGCCCAGGTCTCCACTGAAAATGGTCTACTGGCCCAGTTGGACACTACCTGGTGAACAAATGTAAATAAATAAAATAATGGAGCTTTTCTCCCTGGGCCTCTGCTGAAAAAGGACCACTGGCCCTGTCAGACATCCTTGGTAAACAAATGTAAAATAAAATAAATACAATATTAAATAAATATCTTGTTCTAGCCCATAGCTCTTGTCATCACTCTTTGGAGCATTTGGAAGCCTGTAGGTAGTACCTGCCATACATAACTACTAAACCACTAATTTCCATTGGATCTACTCTCCATTTTCAAACTATTTTCTTTTTTTCTTTCTTGATATATTTTGTCTACCATCTCACTTTTAATTGTATTACTGCTTTCTATATGAATATCTTAAAGACTGGGGGTAACCTTGCTTCAGTCCCTCTTTTTGACGTCTTGTCCCACAATTCCATTACAGCTCTTATGCCAGGTTTTCTTGCTGCTATCAGTGTATGAAAGTCAGTAATTTCATTTACTCATCTCATTTTATATAGAAAAAGTCACAGACACCATCACAGTAGGTAATATCAGCAGTTTTAGCAACATATTTTCTTGCAATAAAAAGCAAGTCTTGGAATATGGTAGCTTTCAAGACAATAACATAAATAATATATATATAGCTGCATGAATTTTATATGACTTGAACCCATAATAGTAAAAATTAATTTGCTTTGCCTTTAGTCAAAAAAATGCTTGAAACACCATAGTGAAAAGGTTCTCTTAACATACTCTAACATAACAGTTTGGCTCTAAGAGGGTGACATTTCATGCTGACCTAACCTGAATGCTGACTACCATATTTACAAGAACTTTACAGGCAAGGACTGGTTGCAGCTGATATCAGAAACTGCTAATAGAACTTGACAAAAATGTAAGTCATATGAAGGAATTTGAATTTTATTTCAAGTGGGACATGGCTTATTATTCCATAACATTTTCAGAATTTTATATAAACATGACAACTGCGTGACATGCAGGTATTAAAAATCACACTTTAGAGTGGCATATAATTTATACTTACTTCACCAGGACTTTAAAAATGTGGAATATAGCACTTTTGTGGGAAAAAAATGCAGTGTTTTACCAGAAATGTACTGCTGCTCATACATTCAATATAATATAAATGCTGGACACTGATTACAGAGTCTGTGGACGTTTCATTTGCATGCCATTTACACATACCCATATTTGTCTGTGGCCATTTGCTCTGCATGACATCTACATATATCCATACTTATTTTGTGGCCATTTGTCCTGCATGACATTTATATATATGTGTGTGTATGTGTGTGTGTGTGTGTGTGTGTGTGTGTGTGTGTGTGTGTGTGTGTGTGTGTGTGTGTGTGGACATTTGACCTACATGACATTTACATAAACTCATACTTGTCTGTGAACATTTGACCTGCATGACATTTACATATAGCCACCATTTGATGTGCATGACATTTACATATACCTGTACTTGTTTGTGGACATTTATTTTGCATAACATTTACATATACCTGTACTTGTCTGTGGTCATTTGTTTTGCATGACATTTACATATATCCAACATTTGACGTGCATGGCATTTACATATACCTGTACTTGTTTGTGGACATTTGTTTTGCATGACATTTACATATATCCAACATTTGATGTGCATGGCATTTACATATACCTGTACTTGTTTGTGAACATTTGTTTTCCATGACATTTACATATACCTGTACTTGTTTGTGGACATTTGTTTTGCATGACATTTACATATATCCAATATTTGACGTGCATGGCATTTACATATACCTGTACTTGTCGGTGGTCATTTGTTTTGCATGACATTTACATATATCTGTACTTGTTTCTGGGCATTTATTTTGCATGACATTTACATATATCCAACATTTGATGTGCATGGCATTTACATATACCTGTACTTGTTTGTGGACATTTGTTTTGCATGACATTTACATATATCCACCATTTGATGTGCATGACATTTACATACACCTGTACTTGTTTGTGGACATTTATTTTGCATAACATTTACATATACCTGTACTTGTTTGTGGACATATGTTTTGCATGACATTTACATATATCCAACATTTGATGTGCATAACATTTACATATACCTGTACTTGTTTGTGAACATTTGTTTTCCATGGCATTTACATATATCCAACATTTGATGTGCATGGCATTTACATATACCTGTACTTGTTTGTGGACATATGTTTTGCTTGACATTTACATATACCTGCACTTGTTTGTGGACATTTGATATGCATGACATTTACATATACCTGCACTTGTTTGTGGACATTTGTTTAGGATGACATTTACATATATCCAAAATTTGATGTGCATGGCATTTACATATACCTGTACTTGTTTGTGGACATTTGTTTTGCATGACATTTACATATATCCAACATTTGATGTGCATGACATTTACACATACCTGTACTTGTTTGTGGACATTTGTTTTGCATGACATTTACATATATCCAACATTTGATGTGCATGGCATTTACATATACCTGTACTTGTTTGTGGACATTTGTTTTGCATGACATTTACATATATCCAACATTTGATGTGCATGACATTTACATATACCTGTACTTGTTTGTGGACATTTGTTTTGCATGACATTTACATATACCTGTACTTGTTTGTGGACATTTGTTTTGCATGACATTTACATATATCCATCATTTGATGTGCATGGCATTTACACATACCTGTACTTGTTTGTGGACATTTGTTTTGCATGACATTTACATATATCCAACATTTGATGTGCATGGCATTTACATATACCTGTACTTGTTTGTGGGCATTTGTTTTGCATGACATTTACATATATCCAACATTTGATGTGCATGACATTTACATATACCTGTACTTGTTTGTGGACATTTGTTTTGCATGACATTTACATATACCTGTACTTGTTTGTGGACATTTGTTTTGCATGACATTTACACATACCTGTACTTGTTTGTGGACACTTGTTTTGCATGACATTTACATATATCCAACATTTGATGTGCATGGCATTTACATATACCTGTACTTGTTTGTGGACATTTATTTTGCATAACATTTACATATACCTGTACTTGTTTGTGGACATTTGTTTTGCATGACATTTACATATATCCAACATTTGATGTGCATGACATTTACATATACCTGTACTTGTTTGTGGACATTTGTTTTGCATGACATTTACATATACCTGTACTTGTTTGTGGACATTTGTTTTGCATGACATTTACATATATCCATCATTTGATGTGCATGGCATTTACACATACCTGTACTTGTTTGTGGACATTTGTTTTGCATGACATTTACATATATCCAACATTTGATGTGCATGGCATTTACATATACCTGTACTTGTTTGTGGACATTTGTTTTGCATGACATTTACATATATCCAACATTTGATGTGCATGACATTTACATATACCTGTACTTGTTTGTGGACATTTGTTTTGCATGACATTTACATATACCTGTACTTGTTTGTGGACATTTGTTTTGCATGACATTTACACATACCTGTACTTGTTTGTGGACACTTGTTTTGCATGACATTTACATATATCCAACATTTGATGTGCATGGCATTTACATATACCTGTACTTGTTTGTGGACATTTATTTTGCATAACATTTACATATACCTGTACTTGTTTGTGGACATTTGTTTTGCATGACATTTACATATATCCAACATTTGATGTGCATGACATTTACATATACCTGTACTTGTTTGTGGACATTTGTTTTGCATGACATTTACATATATCCAACATTTGATGTGCATGACATTTACATATACCTGTACTTGTTTGTGGACATTTGTTTTGCATGACATTTACATATACCTGTACTTGTTTGCGGACATATGTTTTGCATGACATTTACATATATCCATCATTTGATGTGCATGGCATTTACACATACCTGTACTTGTTTGTGGACATTTGTTTTGCATGACATTTACATATATCCAACATTTGATCTGCATGACATTTACATATACCTGTACTTGTTTGTGGACATTTGTTTTGCATGACATTTACATATACCTGTACTTGTTTGTGGACATTTGTTTTGCATGACATTTACACATACCTGTACTTGTTTGTGGACATTTGTTTTGCATGACATTTACATATATCCAACATTTGATGTGCATGACATTTACACATACCTGTACTTGTTTGTGGACATTTGTTTTGCATGACATTTACATATATCCAACATTTGATGTGCATGGCATTTACATATACCTGTACTTGTTTGTGGACATTTGTTTTGCATGACATTTACATATATCCAACATTTGATCTGCATGACATTTACATATACCTGTACTTGTTTGTGGACATTTGTTTTGCATGACATTTACATATACCTGTACTTGTTTGTTGACTTTTGTTTTGCATGACATTTACACATACCTGTACTTGTTTGTGGACATTTGTTTTGCATGACATTTACATATATCCAACATTTGATCTGCATGACATTTACTTTTACCATTCTTGTTTGTGACATTTGACCTGTGTCACATTTACATACTTGTCTGTGGACATTTGATTTGTATGACATTTACATATACCAGTACATGTAAAATGGCAATGCCTCTGCTACTTATGCATTCATAATTTTACATGTATAAGAGGTAGGTCTGAGAAGGCATCTTATTATTGCTTAAGTCTGTTTCACGATAATATGTTTTACTTTTCCTAGAAATATAAAATGAGAATGCAACTTACCTGCGACATGACACTGTCATCAATAATAATAATTATGTAGTCCTATTAGCTTCGTGGCATGGAAGGATAGAGCCCTGAATATTATCCACACAACCCAAACTTGATTAGTTATCCTGGTGTAGGAGGAGCTGACTGGGAGTGTGAGTAACATGAAATGACCCAGCTCACTCACTTCTGTAGGATGGGCATATGGCTAGGAATGTGTACAGTGTCTGAGCTTTGACAGTGTAGAGCGTAGAGCCAACAGAGTGATTTGCTTCAAAGAGGCAAAGTGTCTGCAGGTTTGTATCATTGACAGAAGCAAGCTAGAGACCTGCACAATGCCCATTGCATGGCTGACCCCAGAGGTATCACTGGGCATGTGCGGAGGAATTGTTACATAAAATAAGAAAAAAAAATATCTCAGCCCCCTCTGCAGACGATGATGGCCGAATTTCCTGTGGACATTCTCCTACAGGAATGAATGAACCATAGGGCTCTTGCCAGTTGGGGAGCAAATAGGTCTACAGAGTGTCTGAGAGAGACTCAGTGGTCAGAGGGGGAACAGTCTTCAATGTTACCTTAATGAAGACAAAGGGCATAACTTTATAGCATTGAATACCCTGGACATTTATAACATGCAAGACATTTACAGAATATTTTATGTTTGTCATGCTGTGTGCTGTGAATTTCTGCACTGGCGCTGCATTCCTTAGAGTGACAGAAGTAATGCGATATGATAGTCCTCTACTACATGTTTAATTAAGTGCTGTAATACTGAGAAAGTCACTGCTATAGTACTTATATACATTCCAGAGACTAAAATTCTAAAATCACGAATCACAATCACTTCAAAGTAAGTGACTGAAACTATAACAGAAAAAAAAATAACAGAAAGCTGAATCATGAAGGTTAAACCTGGATGTACGATCACAGTAAGAGCTGCAGAGAAGTATCTTTTCATAATGTAACTGAATAAGACAATCATGCCTGCATTCGCGGTGCCAAAAATATAGGTAACTTAAGTACAGGTACAATGTGCAATCAACTGTCAATTTATGTATGCATGTATGTATTCATCATTCGCTTATTTATTTATATATGTTGTCTGGGAATGGAATGTCCAAATGGGAAGGTACCACTTTCAGTGGAATCTTAGTTAGAACGTCCTAATTATATTTAAAACCCAGAGTTCATAGGCATATGAGATAAATTATTAATTTTGTATGCAGGCATGAGAAATACAAATCAAGTACAGTCATTCTGTAGCACTGTAGTTGCATTTCCTTCCTATTTCTTGGTAAAATGCTGCTGTAATGTAATAGCTATTAGACCAGGACTTTATATTAAAAGGAAGATAAATTACTCCAGAACTTGCCTGCGTAGTTCAGGGTTTGAAGCCAGTTTTAGATACTTTCAATAAGTAAACAAAGTGGACATTAAGTGATTTGTATGTATGTATTCTTTCTGTTTGTAATCTATTAATATCCATGAACAAATCTGCTGGTCATGAAGAAAAATCACCAGGATTAACAGAAGGTCCTGTTACTCAAGCATATTGTGACTTACTAAGAAAACACTGTCTGTAAGCTTTTGCAGAGTGTCAAGCCTACTGTGTTCACGATGTCAAGGAATTCCTTCACCCCTTCATATTCCCAAGCTTAATCATACTCTATAGTCATGCAACCTCAAAAGTCAGGGATATAGAGCATTTTGTTTGCTAATGCTCTGAGGTGGTGTGACATTCTCTAAATAAATAAATAAATATGCAATGGGGTGAAAGTTGTTAACATCTAGTAATTACTTATAGCTGTACACTCAAACGTATGCACTCTGGCATGATAGCTTTTGACTACCTGCATTTTCAAGCTATTGTGTTTCATGTTTTGTGATTTTACCTTTTAAAATCTGAGTCAATACACTACAACAATTATTCATTTGTTTGTTTATTTATAGGCTCATAGATTACTACTAGGCCAACTGTCCTTGTGGGTTATTTTAAGCGTAGCTAATTATCCCATGTGAGAATCAAACCCTGTACATTGTGCCTGTAAGGTAAACACCATAACCGTTATGCCAACTTCCCATAATATTCATATGTTCACCAGGGTAGAGTACCACACTAATTATAAATTACAGTGGCACCAACTACAGGCAAAATTACATGAAAAATGTTAAATTGCAGTGAGCATATTACAGAGTCACAGACATCAGTAGTTAGACTGAACAAGGAATAGAAAACATGGCTGATGGATAGACTGACTTATCTTTAATTTCTCTACAAAGTGTCTAAAATTTTCCTAAATATTAAATGATTGTTATGTAACTTGTATCAATCCTTAACCAATGTTTTTATATTATGTCTAATTTGTTATAATTATTTAAACTGCATATGTTTTTGATTTATTTTTGAAGATTGTAAAATTATTGTTCTTAAAATGTTTTGTAATAATTTGGAGCTTTTCAACATGGGCTTCCACTAAAAATGGACCTCTACCCAATCACACTTTCCGGTAATCAAATGTCTATAAATAAATAAAGAAAAATAACCGCAAAATGTGCATATTTATTAGGGGACTATGGTCAATAGTGGAATGATTATTGTCAACAGCTCTTGTGCAGACCAATTACACTAGATCTTACATGGACCATTGTTTCATGGCAGTATTGTCTTTCAAAAAGAAACATTCACTGAACTGCAATGCTCTGTCATTCCAGTTTAACTAAATGTTATGTTCAACATGTACTTGGTGATAAATGCTTGCAATAACATTCTGCAAATACAAGGACATTTTCACTTTGTCTATTTTAAACCATTATAGTTCTTTTTCTTCTAAAGATATATTTAATCAGGAACAGTAAATACCTATCAAAGAAGCGTTTGGTAAACAAATAAATATATACAAATGCACAGATACTCAGATGGATATATGTGGAGATACAATGAGAAATGTGAACATCACCTTGATATAGATTTCAAAGATGTATGTGATGACTAAAGGTTTCTTTTAAAATGAATATTTTTGTCAGTGCCTTTTATTGTTTGTAGTTTTAATTCATGAAGCAGCATACCACAGAATGCTTATCTTGTCATTCTAATGCTGTTAGTAATTTACGCACTTGAACAAAATAATTTCAGATAGAAATTCATTACAGTCTGAGGGGAGCAGATGAGAAACGATGAGTTGTGATGTGTGATGTGTAACTGAAGTGCAACTTTTCTTACTTTTGGAGGATTCTTAAACACTCCCCAACACTTCATATTGCATGCAGACAGGCTTGCTGGCCACCCACTGAGACACTGCCTACATTTTTCTTTTATCTAAGCAACTTGTTTAAATCTGACCTACCAGCAGCTTTTGATTTTGTATTATCCAGCTCATGACTGAATGTACATTTCAACTACAGCGTCAGCGAAAAAACTATCAAGTATAAAAAAATGCAAAAAACATTCAGGGATAAGCTGAATATTGTCAATCATCAATGTAGTTTAGTGAAGCAAAATTAAAAAAAAATGCTTTATCTGACATACGTAACTGATATGGAGATAGTAATCAGCAGTTATATCTTGGGTAGGTCTGTACTTTGTTTATAAAAAGAGGCACAATTGCGTGCGAAGTGAGAATACATAATGTTAATCACATTTCACACATCATAGACTCCACAAAGGATATAAAAATATTACATACATAATAATGCATTAACAAGACTGTGTCAATATCAAATTTCTTATGTCATCATAGATCATGGTAATGCACCTGGAGTTCAAGACAGAAAACTTTAAGTGTAAACACACATAATCACATAGGCTCACACACACACACACACACACACACACACACACACACACACACACACACACACACACAGTCACATCCAGTTTGCAAAAATATTTCAGTCATCTGCATTTCTGATGAACTGGATGATATTTTATTGGCATTAAAATGGTTTGAGAAGCAAAAATCGAAATATCAGATATTAAAGGATTTGCCAGTAATAAGTCACTGCACCTGCTAAACTGATAGGTACAGCAATGGAAGTGATGGTGAAATTATTTGAATTATCTGCTTTGCTCAGTATTATTTATAGGAAAAGCATAAAATGGAGGAGAATAAAACGATGGCCAGCAGTTATAAAAGTAAAACGTCTTTAATGGAATCCAAACGAAAGCGCTTTCACAGTTACAGAGACTGCTTATTCAGACGATGCTATTAGTCAAGAACCTTCATCCCTTAAATACAGTGCTTAACATTCAAATGCACTACCTGCCTGATTGCTTGTTGCACATTTAAAGGAACACCATCACTGTTACTGCAAAAACAGCTAGTACTAAATGCATTTACTAAAACTAGTTACATTCAAGACTGTATAATAAAATATGTAGCTATAACCACATTACCTATTTTAGTATGTGTATCTATACAATATACATATTACATATAAACAACCTATAAAAAGTAAATATTTTTTGTAAAAAAGATGTGTTACCCTGCTACCCCACCAATATACACACATTGTTTAACATCCTATTAAAACTATGTTATCTACGCAGAGGTCTAGCTTTCAGTATTATTTTTGTCTTATTTTTAACATCTCCACAGAAGCAAATGAAACCCACTGCATTATTAAATTAAGAGCTGGTAGTGGCAGTGGTTTGAATGACAAAGTCCCCATTAAACCCATGCTAAGCACTGTATTTAAGGGATGAAGGTTCTTGACTAATAATATCGTCTGAAGATGCAGTCTGTGTAACTGTGAAAGCGCTTTAGTTTGGATTCCATTAAAGACGTTTTACTTTTATAACTGCTGGCCATCGTTTTATTCTGCTCCATTTTATGCTTTTCCTGTTGGTTGCCCTGCGGAGCAGGCTATTTGTCTGGTGTATCTTTGTGCTGCTGTGCTGTGGAGTTATTCATTGTATTATCTATGGCACAGTTATAGTTCATTTATATATTTATTTGTGTAAGAAGGCTGGGGCGAAGGGGTTTGCTTTCAGCTACATTGTTATGTAACTGATAACAACATAGATATGAATATTGCAGAGGAATTATACAAATCAGTTGGAGCTTTCTTCTGAGCCATTTTAAGCCTAGCCAATTTCCCAAAGGTGAGAATCAAACAAGGTGCTTTGTGTCTGTGAGGTAAATACCTTAACCATTATGCCAACCCCCATTAGGCCAATCCTCCACCATTATGCCATGGACTCCCAGACTCTAACACTTCTTTTCTGAGATCATCTACAAATGCATGTGTTCATTTGAATTCATCTTCCTGACTTAAGAACATTTAAACTGCTGTCATTATAATCCAACAATGGCTACAGTAAAGCATTCTAACCTGCTTTACATAAATGCACACTAGTCCTGCAAAGCCAGACTAATGACTGTTTAACTTGATTATGGCAGCAGGATAAGACATCCTCATCTACAGATATCTTATGTACTCAGCAGTCATAGCCTCATTGTTGACTGTGCACATCTCAGATGTCTGATTGTGGTAAAAATAATAGTTATGTACATAATAATGTATTACAGGTTTATTTTACATAAACACATTGGAGTCTAAGTATGCCAACTTATTTCACATAAATGCACACTAGTACTACAAGTTAGACTGCTTAAACTCATCAGGTGACAAGAAGGCATTTTACTTTCATTCACAGGCAACCCGGTCCCCCATCCAGCAGTTATAGCTACTTTGCCACACCTCATCTGGCTGTTTTGAAAAATAATACAGTGCAAGAATCAGGGACAAAATATAATGGATGACAAACCCCCCAAATCAGGGTCAGATTTTAAATATTTCTCTAATATAAGTAAAAAGATGCTACAATAACACTTTTACATTGGTATGCAGTTTCTGAAGGCTAGGAAGTCTGACACTAAAATGATTTCATTATTCAGTGAATATAATCCTTTGTGATTAGCAAGTAAAATCCATATATTTCAGGATGACCACATCTACATAAGGCAAAGTCATGAATATTTTTAAAATCAGGGACAGTTTCAGCTTGTTTCACTCAAACAGTATCCAAAGTTTACTTCTTACAAGTACACAACAGTCCTGTAAATCCTGAATGTAAGCTGAGCAAATAACAAGAGGCAAGTTGATTTCATCCACAGCCAACTATCCCCCACAGTTACTGTCTGAAACTCTAAATGATTTACCATAAACCATTCTTATGAGGTCCAGAGCAAAATACGAGGAAACATTATGGACATTCTAAAAAGTAAGGAACACTTTTAACTTTGTTTAATACAACCAGCACCACATGGTAAATATCCCAGCTTATTTCATACAAGTGCACACTAGATGCATAAACCCAGGCTGCAAGCTTTTCAAACAAGAGGGTAAGTTGCAGAATTAAATATTAAGTAAAGACAAGGGCATTTTGTGAAATCAGGAAAAATCACATAAGGAGTCAACAAAGTATAAACATTATAATTTATTTCACAGTTTCATACAAATGCACACTAGCCGTTAATTTATCTAAGGTGGTGTTTCATAAAAACAAATGTTTTAAAGAAATTTTGGAAAGACAAATTTTTAGAACAGGTGGGAATTGACCTAAAGCTATGTTTAGATGTGGTCACTGTAACCAATGTCGGCAGATCTTAGTGTGCAATTCTTTTAACATCAATAACAAGAACTTTCTGGTCAACAAACATTTTGAATTGTGATTCTAGTTGGGTGGTGTATATTGTCTTATGTAATTCTTGTAATGCATTCCATATAGGGAAAACTTCCCACAAGTTAAAAGATAGACTGTATATATATACTAATAATATTATGAAGGCTAAAACATCTAATGCACTTTATAGACATATTTTATATGCTCCTGACCACAAATTTTATTTTGTTGTATTAGATCATGTTATCAGAGATGCAAGAGGATTTATATTAGAAGAGCATTTATACAGAAGAGAACTCGTTTGGATTCTCAGACTTAATGCTACAAACCCCCCTGGCCTTAAGGATGTCTGCTCTATTACACTACTATTAAAACTGGAAAGTTTAGAAGGCTGATTTTACATATATATTTTTATTTGATATGCATATATATATATATATATATATATATATATATATATATATATATATATATATATATATATATATGTATATATATGTGTGTGTGTGTGTGTGTGTGTATGTGTGTGTATGTCACAATAATATTTTCTACCTCTATTGTTAACTTTTATTAAAGCAGATCACCATGAGTTAATTTTAACTTTAATTTTAAGTTCAATTCTTGTATTTAGTAATTTTTAAAATTATGTAATTTTAATTGGCTGGGCATGTAACATGATTTTTTTGAAAGTGTATCTTTAAATGGTGTTTTTCTGTTAACATAGAAGTTCTGAGGAAGTCTTTAAGGAAAGACAAAAGTGCTTAACTATTGAGTTTTTGTGGAATAAAGTGGTTTGCTGATTATCCAACTGATTTCTTGGAACTTCCTTCTTTTGGTTTTCTTGGTGTTTGGCATGACTGGTTACTGGTACACTAGCCATTAATGTCAGACTTTAAACTCTGTAAATGAGTAGAGAAGGTTGCTTTCACCCACAACACAGCTAGCCCTGCCATGTGGTTGCCTGCAAGCTTATTAAAAATGAGTAACTATTCCAGTTTCTTACAAATACACATAAGCCATTTATGCCAGACTTTCTTTAAACTGAGTAAATCAAAAAGGCTAAGCTATCCTATCCACAGTGCAGCTAGCCCACCCCCTAAAATCTGGTTAACTGGTTGCATATTTATAAAATAGTAAATATTCGAGTTTACTTCACAGAAATCCATACCAGTCCAGACTTTAAACCGAGCAAATGAAGAGGTGAGTTTACTTCAACCACAGCATAGCTAGCCACCTCTCATCTGGTAACTTGACAGCATATTAAATAATAGAGTAAATATTCCCAATTTATTTTATACAAATCCACATCAGCCTTAACACAAGACTTTACATTTTGACAATAAAGAGGGCAAGTCTGGCACAGCAACAGTTATCCCACTCCACAAAGGGGGAGCCACCACTGATCCTGGGAACTATCGACCTAGTAGCCTGACGAGCCTGGTCTGCAAGGCCATGGAACGTATCATGATGGAACTCATAAACAAAGACATTGACAACCTCCAAACTCTGGATCCCACCCAGTTCAGGTTTGTGAAAGGCAGATCATGCCTCCTGAACCTGATCGACTTCTTTGAGGCAGTCACCAAAGCCGTAGATGAGGATAAGGTGGTTCACACAGCCTATCTTGACCTCGCCAAGGCTTTCGACACCATCCCCCATTCTGGAATTATAGCTAAACTCACTAAACTAGGTATAAATCCCTACGTCAGAAGATGGGTTGCCAACTGGCTCACTGACAGAACCCACACTGTAAAAGTTGCAGACTCCAAATCTGACCTCAAAGCAGTGACAAGTGGAGTACCACAGGGTTAAGTCCTGGGACCTCTCCTGTTTGGTATCTACTTCACTGATGTACAGGCTAACACAGAAGGCCTCTGGCTAATGTAGTTCACAGATGACTGCAAACTAGGAGCCATAGTCAAGTCCCCAAATGATGTGGACATCCTACAGAAGGGCCTCGCTGAGACAGATGCCTGGTGTCAGAGCCATGGCCTCAAACTCAATGCCAGAAAGTGCAGTGTCATCCCCTTTGGTAAAAACTCTGTACCCATGAACTATCACATAGGCATCAATCTACTTAACACCAAATTTGTGATAAGAGACCTTGGGACCCAGGTGGACAGTAGTCTCTCCTTTGATAGTCACATCGCTACAGTAGTCAGGAAGTCCTTCTATGTAGCACACCTCATCACAAAAGGGTTCTCATCCAGGAAAAAAGAGGTCATTGTTCCCCTCTATTCAACACTTATTAGACCCATTATAGAGTACAAAGCCCCTTTTGGAATGCACCTTACAAGACATCTGCAGCAGCTGGAAAGGCCACAGAAGTACCTCACAAAGAAGATTACAGTCCTCAAACAAATGTCCTACCCTGACCGCTTCAAAAAACTCCAGTAGCATGTCACCTACTCAGAGGTTATTTCTGCCTAACATATAAAGCTGTGTCAAACCCAGAGCTGTTGGACATGCTACACCTAAAGAAATCCCAATCCCTCCGAGCTACACGGTCTAGGGACCTAAACCTTGTCACCACAATAAACAGGACATGCTGGAGGGATAGATTCCTGTCCCAGAGACTTCCTATACTCTGGAACAGGCTACCCATCTATGTTAAGCAAAGTTCTTCATTAGCACTCTTCAAGAAAAATCTTAATGAGTGGATGGAAAATAGGAAATACACCCCGGGGATCACTTCTGTGTCTCTGCTCGACAGTGGCACAGGAAAATAACTTTCTTGGGTGGCATAAGCCAGGGAACCTTGTTGGCTAGGCTTACGTAGGCCCTTGGGCCGATAGCCTAGTACCTACCTATGAACCTATGAACCTAAGTTGCCTTCATCCACAGCATAGCTAGTCAAATGTTATTTGGTTGACTGCCAGTGTCTTACAAAAATAAGGAAAGAAAACTTAGCTAACCTTGCATTACTGCAATTGTATGTCCTGCGTTTGTGTTTCAAACAGCAATCTACAAGTGCAGTCTTCACCAGCCCTTCTGCAAATGTGCAAATGGCAGGCACTGTGAGCATATAAAAGTAAACACTTGCGGTATCTACCATTTAGCACTTTTGGTCTAAACTAGAATGGGTCAATGAACAGTGCTCACTTGTTATGTTCAGCCCCTATACTAAGAGCTGTGGACCCCATGTGACCACCAGAATCACCCCTATTATAATCTACCATGTCCTCCTGAAGACTTCTTGTGAGGATACCAAGTATTAGGTGGATACCTGGCACTGAGTTGCCAGGATGGTGACTGCTGCAACTGGCATCCCCCATTCAGGTGTGAAGTGTAGATACCATTGCAGTGACCTAAAAAGGTACTACCTAGACCTTCTTCACTAGTGGAAGAGGAGATTTGGGACCATGCTCCTGAGTTGTGTGGTAAGTACTCATGATAAGTGCATTTTGATGTAACAGAATATAATTTGTGCAGCTAAATGCAGGACATCTGATTCATACAGGACATCTGATTCACACAGGACATCTGATTCATACAGGACATCTGATTCACACAGGACATCTGAGTCACACAGGACATCTGAGTCATACAGGACATCTGAGTCACACAGGACATCTGAGTCATACAGTGCCATTTTCTTTTAACTTTTTCAGTTCCTGGGCAAGTACAAGAAGACAGGTTGATCTGTCAGGGGTGCATAGAATGACTCTTCTGATGTAAAGGTAATTATATATATATATATATATATATATATATATATATATATATATATATATATATATATATATATATATATATATATATATATATATATATATATATATATATATATAAATATATATATATATATATATATATATATATACTGATCATTGTATAGCAGCATATAATTGTTACCCCAATAGAACTGCGTATTAGTATATAGTTGCTAGTAGTGCAAAACCCTCTTAACAGGAATACACATCTCCTGACACACATGCACTATACAGGAATACACATCTCCTGACACACATTCACTGTACAGGAATACACATCTCCTAACACACATGCACAGTACAGAAATACACATCTCCTGACACACATGCACTGTACAGGAATACACATCTCCTGCCACACATGCACTATACAGGAATACACATCTCCTAACACACATGCACAGTACAGAAATACACATCTCCTGACACACATGCACTATACAGGAATACACGTCTCCTGACATACATGCACTGTACAGGAATATACATTTCCTGACACACATGCACTGTACAGGAATACACATCTGACACACATACACTGTACAGGAATACATATCTCCTGACACACATGCACTGTACAGGAATACATATCTCCTAACACACATGCACTGTACAGGAATACATATCTGCTAACACACATGCACAGTACAGGAATACACATCTCCTAACACACATGCACTGTACAGGAATACACATCTCCTAACACACATGCACTGTACAGGAATACACATTTTCTGACACACATGCACTATACAGGAATACACATCTCCTGACACACATGCACTGTACAGGAATACACATCTCCTGACACACATGCACTGTACAGGAATACATATCTCCTGACACACATGCACTGTCTAGTAATACATATCTCCTAACACACATGCACTGTACAGGAATACATATCTCCTAACACACATGCACAGTACAGGAATATACATCTCCTGACACACATGCACTGTACAAGAATACACATCTGACACATATGCACTGTACAGGAATACAACTTTCCTGACACACGTGCACTGTAAAGGAATACATATCTCCTGATACACATGCACTGTACAGGAATACACATCTCCTGACACACATCACTGTACAGGAATACACATCTCGTGACACAAATGCACTGTACAGGAATACATATTTCCTGACACACATGCACTGTACAGGAATACACATCTCCTGACACACATGCACTGTACAGGAATACACATCTCCTGACACACATCACTGTACAGGAATACACATCTCCTGACACACATGCACTGTACATACAGGCTGCCTTACTGCCATGTCGATTCAACTTGTGTGAGGTGAGCACATTAAGGATCATATATCTGCCTGTTCTTGTCCCTTGAGCATGCTGTGTGCCGTACTTTACCTCACACTTGTGGCTCCCCTCCCCCACATTGCTACAGCCATTGTATAGTCCTGCAAGCCATATAATGTGCACTAGTCTGCTTGCCCAGCATAGTGCATGCACTATCCTGCCAAGCCCCAAGGCAGTGCCAGTTCTACATGGCATACCCTGGGTATTTATTCTTGTAGTGTACTCTGTCTTGTACTGTTGACTGCCATATGTAATACTACATGATTACCAGCTGCTAAATGGTCTTATGCTTAGGTCATGCTTTTTGCAGCTTTTGCTGAGTCCATCTTACATGGTCAATACCTTTCTCTGCAGCCTCTGCATATATGCCATATCCACCATATCATTTCATGTATGCTCACCATACAAGTCTGCACTGGAGGCATCTCATTCTACCTTCTGTGACCCCAGCATTTATGTATTGCACCACATACATTGTTTTTCAACATGCACTCATGGGGCCAACCTAAGATCCATCTTATTCCCCCACTTAAAACCCACTGCCTGTAATTCTGCCCAGCAGGTCAGACTTAGTCTGTGCATTGCCATTGCATGCATAACAACATTTCTCTTCTCCAGATACTTTTATGCCTGATAGTATTACATAAATTTGCTAATATTTTCCTCTGTTGTTTCTCTCTGCTTCATATTAGTCTTCCTTTATAGTAATTTGATGTTTATTCTTGTATTTCTCTCCATTATGTTATTATTTTAGGCAGTGTCAGTCACAGCTGTTGTCACCTCACTGTTGACTCATCTTGACATCATTTACTGGTTCTTCAGCTGCCTCTGGACCTGTATGTCTGCAGAATGACAAAGGTCATCTAGTGGGAGATGACTTGGAGGGCTCTGTAGTGGTCTCTGGGAAGTCTGTCATAGGGCGGTTGTCTAACATTTGAGGATGCTGCTGGTAGGTCACGATATGTGACTGGGGAAGGGTTGGGGAGGTGGTAATAGCAGTAGTGGACCAGTGGTTTGTTGCTCACACTGGCCACCTGGAGAATGCCCTTGTGCACCACTGCTGGGCCCAGTGGGTAGGGCAGTCATAGAAGTGACTGACCTGAGCAGTGTGAAAATCAGCTAAAGCTCCATGCTAATGCCCCATCTTGGTGTCCCCTACCTTTTGGGTGTTTTGGATCCCAATCCTCTACATCATCATTTCTCCACCCTTCTGTCTGTGTCTGTCCTTTTTGCCCCCTTTTGTACGAGCATTTCTCCATCAGTCTTCGTCTGTTTGCCCAGTTACCATTTTTCCTGCTCAGATTTTCTGTCTCTACACAGCTTAAAAAAATGGACAATTGTCCCCCCCAAAATACCCTTACTTCCCCACTGTCATCCCAGTCTTGCATTCCCCTTGCACTTCTGTGAGTTGCACTGTTTGATCTTTCCACTTTCTCACTGCTCTACACAAACTTTCCTCCACGTTAATGTGAAGACAATGGGAAGGACTTTTCTGAAAAGACCTTATTATAGTACTCGGCAGGCTCAATGAGGTGTCACGTTGCACATGTGAATGAGCAAAGTCAAAGGTATACGGCGTGCATATTACTTAGTTTCTTAGTTCATGTGACTGATGTCATGCTATGTTCATCTTTACACAGTCTATGCAATTTCACTAGCGCATTCCTTAATTAGTTAATCTCCATGACACTAACTGTATTCTATTACATTATTAACTAGCTTTGTGTCATGTGATACTACACTGATCTCACTAATTAGCCTTTGTGTCATCACATAACTGATGTTTCTGAATCCCAGGGATAGTTCTTAATTATTATCTGGTTGGGACATTTTGTTTATTAATATATTTAGATGTCTAAACACTTGCATCACACTATAAAAAACAAATATATTCACTAATATAAAAGTCAGCAGTTCAGTGCAACTTAATTATGGAGCAGACAGTAAATAATCAAAATAAACTAAAACAGTAAACGTAGATTTCCTAAACAGATTAAAATAAAGCTTATTGAAATGATGATTCATAAATGATCTGAAGAAAACTTCTACATTGTAGGCTGGATTAGGGAAGACTGTTAGCTTCATAGATTCCTAGATTCATACTAGGTAATCAATCAACAAAAATCATTAGGAGCCTAGTCACTGCAATTTATTTATTACCTCTGTCCATATAGGAATGAACAGTTTGACCTAGGATGAATTTATGATAATCGTCCAATTGTCTAATTAGATTTAAAGGGAGCAAAGGGTTTACTTTTTGTAATGTGAAATAGGACCTTATTCTAGAGGAAGGGGATCCTTAGGGAGAGAGCTCTGTCTCAACAACAGATCCTGGTTAAATTATAGTGTACATAGGTCATCAAGCATTTGCAGAGTTTGATCATTTGCAGTCTTGTTGGCTAGGTAAACATGTCTGTGGAGAAGTTAATAAGAGACAGAACAAAGTGAAAGAGTTCTTAGAGTTTCTCTGTAGCTTAGCAAACTCGTTCCTGAGATTTGTTTCAGTGAAGAAATGTTTTTTTCTAGTTGAGCAATATGCTTGTATAGGTACATGCCAAAGTTGCATTGTATTTAGTTATGGGTCTAATAAGGGTTGAGTAACATGGGATCATAACTTCCCTGGGCTTGCAGGACATTCCTTTAGTAATCAGCTGGGTTACGTAAAATGATTTATAACTACAATTGATATACGTCGGTCAATGGAGAGCTCATTAGCCATGAGCATGCTTGGGTATCTAATGACAATATTTGTTTTGAGGGAGGTATCATTTATGTGTTAGATGTAAGTGTGTTCTTTTTTTTCCACAAAGAGTACAAGTTTTAGTCTGTGGCCAAGACACCTTGAATATGTATGCGTAAGGCTTTCTTGGAAGATATTGGTGCAACTGATTATTTATGATGGCTTTGGGTTTGCAGTCATCAGCATATTTGGTCAGCCAGGAACCCTTGATGTTAGCCATGACATCACAAGTGTATATGCTGAAGAATAAGTGGCCCACAATGGACACTTGTGGGATGCCACTAGTGATAAGTTTTTTTGAGAAAAGTATGTGACATATCCTAATAGAATAACTTCTGTCTACTAAGAACTTTGCTATCCAATGCGTTATTAGCAGTCAGTATTTAACTGGGTATGTTTGTCAGTGCATCAAGAATGTGAGACAGTGTCAGGGCAATATGTATTGATTTTCCTTCATCTAGTGCTCTGCAACTATTCCAAAGACTGGTGCAGTGGTGCAACAGTAGCATTTTCGCCTCACAGCAAGAGATTCTCCAGTTCGATTCTCAGCTGGGGTGCCTTCTGTGTGGAATCTACATGTCCTCCCTGCATTCATGTGGGTTTCCTCTGGGTGCTATGGTTTCCTCACACATTAGAAAGATATAGTTCTGGAGCGTTTCTCCATGGGCCTCTGCTGAAAATTGCCTTTGTTCCAAGTCGGACTTTCCCAGTTAACAAATGATTAAGAAATCAGTCAGGATGAGTAAGTAGGCTCTACATTTTACAAAGTTAGAATTGGTTTGATTCAAAGTCTATAAAGCTGTTGATATTATTTATGAAATCATTGATATGTTACATTACCTTACACATGAAGCTGGTAAGGCTAATTGGCCTATAATTCCCTGGGTCAGTGACTGGGTCATCCTTTTGGAGGGGGTCCACCCCAGTTGTTCTGCAGATTTCAGGAACATAACCAGTGGACAAGCTGAAGTTAAATAAGTCCACAAGGGGTCAGTGAAACAATGTTTCATACTAGCAAAAAAACAGACTGGCATACTGTGATGACCCATGATCACTCATGTTCTTTGATTTGGAGATGGCATCTTATACTTGTTTTGCAGTAATAGCAATGGTGTTCTGAATGAACGGTGTGTAGAGGAAAGAATGGGAGAACAAAAAGGAGAAGTCTGAGCTAAATTTGTCTTTTAAGTATATTTGTGATAGCCTCTAGGTCTGAGTTAGTGGGTGCCATTGGATATCAATTCATTTGCCGCATATTGTTCCAGAGATTCCTGGCACAGTTGAAGAAGACTTTGTAGATATCTTTGGATGTAGTTGCAATATTTAACACACAGGGGATTTTGCTGGCTTTGATATATTACTCCTTTCTAAATGTAATTGTCTAAACATATCACTCAACTTTAAAGGTTCAGAGATTCCTAACTAAAAAGATCAGTGACCTCAGAAGTCTTGGTTTTTAAAGGGAAACCGACAAACCTCTCTCTTGTTTCTGTTTCTTACAGACGCCGACTGGTTATCTGCGACTGCCCTTTTACGTCATGCACGATCCAGCTCTTTTTGATCTCTTCCTCTTTCACAGAACAAATGATTCTTCTAATACCTGGTTAAAGTCACTAAACCGTCAACAAATAAGTAAAGCATGTTGGGATGAGAGATTCATAATCCAACATATCCCACCCCCCCGGAACATACTTCCACTACCTGTCAAATAGAATAACTCCCTTGACAGATTCAAGGCAAACTTAAATAATTGGATGGTCATCCTCAGATTCTCCCTCAGTCTATCTTGTGTTGTCTTCCTATAGGATGGAAGGAATCTTTGTATGTAGAACACTGGCTGTGCTTGTAAAGGTCTGCAAATAGATCGGTCTTATGAACATATGATATTTTGCCTTAGTGCTTTGCATGCTCTTTTCAGGATGCCCTTAGCGTGAGCAGATCTGACCTTGGTTTTAAGGCTAGGAGCTGAGTTTCCTAATGCTAGGGTTCTACCAGAGGGGTTTGGTTATGAACTTGGCACTGTATTTATGTTGAATGGAGATGGAGACCTCAATAGATGAGATTAGGTGGGAGTAAAAAGCAGTGATAAACATGGCCATTGTAGCTATTTACAAAACTTTTAAATTCCAAAAGAAAGGAAGCTAGCATTGGGAAGTTTGCCCTGGAGATGTTCCTGAAGATATTGGGGTTCATGTCCGTCTTTGGCTGTGATCTGATGGAGAATACTTAAGTGTAGCGGTTAGATCTCAACATCGAGGAGATAACCTCAGCTGTGGTGCATGATGGTGCCACATTTCTGAGAACTACATCTGGAATTATTGAGCTTGTAGTTGAGATACGCATTAATTTGTCTAGAAATCAGTTTATGCTCTTCTCCTCTTATAAGTACCCTTACAGCCTTTAATTCAATCACCCCCACCAATTTGCAAATTCTTTAAGAAATTAGCATAATCAGCTATTACTTTGCAATTTCCCTCCCCTTTTTCATCTTTTCTAATGCATTACCATCTGTACTCCAGCCATTTCCACTCTCTATATATCTTTTTCCTTCCTATGCATACAAGTCAGATCATTTCCTTTAAACTGACAGTTGTTATCTTTCTCTTTCCCTTCCAGCATTAACTCTGCACGTCAACCCTTGTATCATATTGTATATATAGCCTCTTGTGCTAATTGTAATGTTAATATTGGTATGCAGTGTAAATATCATGATACACTTTGGTGATTGATTGTAAACCTGTGGTTTCTCTTCATTTCTTGAAAATGCCATTGTAAATCTCACCTTTGAGAGACAAGAGGGTCTTATTGTGACAGTTATATCAGAGCACAATGAATTTGCCAAAATCATTGCTGTTAAATGTTGTATTTGCCGCGCTGTAGCAAGCTCGTCTTCAGGAAGCTCGGCGTAAGATGTGCAGTAGTAAATAAAACAGGACACTGTTAACATGCGGTTCAGTGCTCCTAAGTGCAAAGAAGGTTCTGAGTTACTGATACGACCAATATTCTTTATAAGAAAATAAAATTAAATGAAATCAGCTGACACCTGCTCCTCAAAGATTAAATGCATAAGTCCTATTCAGAATTTTATAAGCAGACTGTCTCTATGGTTAAGTCTTGAAAATTATGTCTTTGTAATACTAACTGGGCTAAGTAATGAAATATTGACCTCTTTTTCTGGGTTTTTTTTTTTGCACTCTTTTCATAACAGCTAAATGTTGATAGCCAAGTACTAGGCTAGCTAGCTGCCCTTGTGGACCATTTTAAGCCTAGCCAATTGTTCCTAGGTAAGAAGCAAACTCTGTAACTTTTTCTTGTGAGCTAAACACTTTAACCATTACACCAACTCCCAACGTCTTGTTCTGTCCTCCTTGTGTTCAGTTGTTTAGGCACCTCTCCAGGCATCACATGACTAACTGAACTCATTGATGACAAACACCGCCTTTATTTCATGTGGAAATGGCTTGAGTAGGTTGCAGGCATTTTGGGATGACATGGGATTAACTGAAAATACTTTGTGAAAGTATTACGTGCATATTCAGTGAGAGGCACAATGTAGAGAAATGCACTTTTATTATCATTTTTTTTTTTGTTTATTTATATTTATTTACTGGGATAATGCACTTATCTCATTGTCTCGTTTAAAGGCACAGCCTGGGTGTATAGGATCACCTAGGAAATGAACAAAACATTTTTACAGAGATAAGGACATGTTAAAAAGCATATACACATTTACAGATGCAAGAATATGCTACAACATTTAGTTCAAGAAAAAGTTTACAATGTCAAAGCATGGAATGAAAAATGGAATGATGCTTATCTCCGATCTTTGTGGATAAGATGTAGCCATAATGACTGAGATGGCTTATGCTACAGGATCATTAGAGCATTATTATACAGAGAGGTATGAAGACATTGGAAGAGGCAAAAGAGAATAGTTAAAGGAAAGGATACCAAGGGGAGAAAGCAGAAATGGAGAGACAGGTGTTCAGAGGGAAGACGAGTAGAAAGGAGAGACGTGTGACAGAAGCAAAGAGAAGGCAGGGGCAGGATGAATGAGAGGCATTTTGTCGAGGAAGTTATTATTATTATTATATATTTTTTTAATTTCTCTTTCTTTGCTTTTGCTCTTGTTTTGATTGTGTTGTTGGTTTTACAGATACTATATGGCCTTACGCATGTTATTTCAGTTTTGGAAACTACAGATTTGTACTGCTTGCCAGTCTAAATTATGAACTGCATTTTTGTTGACAGATGTTTAACTAAAGTTTAATTGCTTTGTGGAATCATGTTTCATATACAAGGTGACATATTCCTAGTTTCTAGTTTCATAACTTTATGTACCTACATGCAGATGTAAATGCAACAGAAGTGATGAATGTTTTATTTTTCTTCTTTTGTTTAATATAATGTAAACTTCTAATTCTGCCTACACCAGTGAAGTATTCCGTTACCATAATTTTTTTCATAAAAGTTTTGATTGTATTGGTTCATTAGTTCTATTTCCTTTATGAATGTATATGCACATTTAGGCATTTTCATTCATTATGAATGTATTCAGTTCAGATGCTTATGATACTTGTTTCCTGTTGTATTTTACTTATGGTTAGGGTTTATAAGTTGCCTTTCCGTGTTGCATTTAATTGTATGATTACCAGTTACTTTTATAAATTCCCAAAGGAAAAGGACAAAAGGCAGCAGGCCATTCCTTTGAAAACATATAAATGGCAGCCATCTGAAGACAAAATCTCTGTTCTGATCATTTTACTTATGATCAAGTTCCTAAACATCCTCAAATGCTAGGTTAAAACCTAGTCAGTGACGATTAATGACAGGTGCTGTCCTTGGCTTCTTTACACATTGACAACATATAATGGATGAGCATCATCTTGTCAAGTTATATCTTATTGATTTTATATTCCTCTGAGATAATTTCTATTTGTTTTAATTGAAAAGAAAGAGTGGTATTGCTCCTGTATATATTGTCATCTTAAGATGTTTCTCCTTGCCCTGTGGTTGCAGAGCTTTGGAGTTAGCTAGTAAGAACAGTGGATGTAAAGTGTCTCATGTGGAGGATGCAGGGAGACAGCTAACGTTTTCTGGGATTTTCAGCCAGCTGATTGGTAAGTCTATTATAGCAATAACCCATGGCTAGGTGTGAGTAATGCTGGATTTACCCATGATTGGCATGGGTTGGTTATGAGGGCAAAGTCAGAGTGACCAAATAAAGCCAACTGTGGGTAAATCCAGCATTACTCACACCCGGCTGTGGGTTATTGTTGTTATACATGGTGTTAGTTTTGTATTGTGTTTTGTTTATGTTGTTGTTGTTTGGGTTTCTTTTTGTTTTATTTTGTATTCTTCCACTTCTTCTGAGAGAAAATAGTCCCAGACTTTTAGTTCAAGTTTATTGTTTATTTTATTTTTCTTTTAATTTAAATACAGGTTATTAGAATGTATGGGTATAACCATTATTTTAAATATTTATTGGGGGCTGTAACAGGTTTTCTTTGTGTTAAGTATAAAGTGTTTGTGCATGCATGAAAAGGGGAGTGTGGTTACTACTACTGTCTCTGTAGTCATGCCTTTTCTAATAGATGCACACTTAAGTTAGTTGTGCACTATTATTTAATCTAAGTTTGGTATTTATTTTTTCCTGCAAATGCACAGTGTATGTTAGTTTAGTATACTGCCACTCAATTGCAATGGCTCACATAGTGCTCATAACTGTCAACTGCGCAGATTTTTGCCTCATATTTTTGCTCTTTTATTTATAAAAATCTGTATTTTTTTATGAGAAGTGATTGGGTAATGTAAGGATTAAAGTCACTAAATACTGGCACACATTTGAGTTTCAGGCTTCATATTGTTTAGGAAATACGTGATTTTATTTATTTTTATTTATTTTTATTTATTTTACATTTGTTGACCGGGCTAGTCCAGCTGGATATATGTCCATTTTCAGTGGAGGCCCGGGGAGAAAAGCTCCAATGGTTATAACAAGTATAGGGAATACAAAAAATAAACAAAACAAAACAAAACAAGACAAAAATTGAGCATAGTAGATAATTAGACTTTAGTATAGGTAATTTACATGTCAGAGGAAATATACATACCAAGATATTATTCCTAAGAAAAAAAGTTATTAAATAATTGCAATACTCAATTTGATAATATCAGAACGTAGTGTAAATAATACATAGTCATACCATTATCAATGTCATAAAAATTTTTTTTTTTTTTTTTTTTTTTTTTTACTGTTATTCTAGCAAGTTGGTACGTTTATAAGAGCAATATAAAATATGTACATATTTTTGGGCATTTGTCTATCAAGTATGTCAAACTTTATAAAGATTTCTTGTGCTTAGAGGTTGAAAGATATTGTGATATCCCCTCTCTGGGCTAGTAATCAAGGAGCCTGAATCCTCACCACTGACACTGTAGAGGGACATTCGCTTGGAATAAAAATGGATACACCCAGTATTTCCAGATGCAGCTCTCTGCATCAAGCACAGTTTCCCTTAAGAGCACACAGGAAACACACTCAGCCCGGGGTCTCTCTCTGTCTCTCCCCAGGTTCCCATTAAGGCTTCCCACTGGCACAGTTGCAGAGTTAAGTCTTCAGCCGAGTGTCCAAGCCAAGTCCTCCACCACTCTCTCTGTGAAGCCTGTGCTTAGTGTCCCTGCTCCAAGTAGCTGACACATGCACTCTTTGAGATTTGATTTGCGCACACACACACACACA